>NC_056743.1:470534734-470728804 GCF_019279795.1 Protopterus annectens
GTTGAATTTTACAGGTTATAGGTCACATTAAAATTGGGAAAAGTTTTGAAATGATTTATTGTGGTCTAATTTTTTTATATCACAAAAACCTGTCATTTTAATAGGGGTGTGTACACTTTTTTTATATCCACTGTATATGTGTGTATAAGTGTGTGTGTATGTATATCCACTGTATATGTGTATAAGTGTGTGTGTATATATGTGTGTGTGTGTGTGTATGTGTGTGTGTGTATGTATATATATATATATATGTCGAAAACCATATGATCAAGACGAAAACAACAAATTCCCATTTAGCCGATGACTCAGATCACCAAGACGTTACCCAGTGAAAGGAGGCAGTCAGCCAACACCAACAGAAAACCACACAGAAACATTTTAAGCCGAAACAAGTGGGGGGCTTCACCCCACCCCACCCCACCCCAACTAAATGTACCAATTCCATGGTTTACACTATAGTGGGTAAAAGGGCAAATCTCCGACTGTTGGCCAGTTGCCTCCTTTCACTGGGTAACGTCTCTGTGATCTGACGAGTAATGGGAATTCATTGTTTTCGTCTCGATTATATAGTTTTCGAGTAAGCAGTTTTGAAGTAGACACGCATGTGTGTGTGTATATGTGTATGTATATATATATATATATATATATATATATGTGTGTGTGTGTGTGTGTGATATATATATATATATATATATATATATATATATATATATATATATCCTCTAAGCATCCAGTTCTTTTTTGCTGCCAAGTGCGTTTAACAACCTTTTGAATCCCCTGACTGTTTTTTGCAGCTTCTCTATAGTTGCTGAATATTAACTTAGTGCAAGAACACCGATAGTTGTATATTTGGAGATTTTTCTGTGTTTACCCACCGTTTTGATAACTCTCTGAGTTGGAATATTTTAATTAGCTGGGATGTCGTATTGTGGTAGGCTTCTTTGCCTATTTGAAATAAAATGTTTGGTTTTTGCTTTTATAATGCACGTTTGAGTATTGTACCCGCTACACATGTCAGGAAATGAGGTTGATTGATTTTTTTTTTTTTTTTTGTTCAGCAAGCATTTTCAATTATTGCCGACTAAATAACACACCTGCAGCGTGTGTGTACTTTTTATTCTTCTCTAGTACATTCATTTTTTCCATTTTCTAATTGTATACTAATGCCCTACAGAGAGTAACACCTTTTTGGTAAATAATTTATCTTTCAGGCTTGTAAAGCCCTACTCCTATTGTATTGTGCTATTCATCAAGAGCCCATTTGCAGTCTGTTACTCCCTTCCTATACAAGCCTCTACTGGTGTATTGCTTCCCTGGCATGGCTCTTATGTAATAGCGCTGTTCGCAGCAGTACTGCTCACACTGGATGTACCATTTGAACACTCCACCACCAGAGATCTATTACCCAGAACAAATAAAATAATACAAATAACATATTCAAAAACATATTACTACTACTGAATAAAAACACATTCTCATTCACCGTAATCAGGCTAAGTAGTTGCTAGGGAAAAAATGATTTGTTAAGCAGTATTAATTGGTCTGGAGGTATATAATTCACATGAAGTGTAAGTATCATATAAATGTACTGTACTTGCCAACAATGATGTGAAGTTGTTAAATCTCGCCTTTTATTCTCACTGATGGGTTCGGAGCCGATCCACGGCTCCAACACGGCCGATAGCAAAGCTCAAGGTTTGCCAGTAGCTTGAGACCAAGCCCTTATCCCACAGTGCACTGCTGGAATTACCTCAGATCTAGTTTGCTGCGGCAAGAGAGATCTCGGTGATGCATCTAGCTCTGACAATTTTTGGAAAAAAACAACAGCAAGTCTATATAAAAAGTTTTCCTTTTTGTTTAAAATAGTGTAAGCAAGTCGTAGGTCATTGGGTCTAACTTTTCATAGCAATATAATCTATAGTTTCAATAGTTATAAATAGTTTAAAAGTTAGTGCCTTGTTGGCTTCTTCATTTGTGTGGGCCTTTAGCCCTATTTACTCTTATTAATCTTTATAATCGGCTTTTTTTCTGTGGGCTAAAGAGAGCCCTATTTTTCTAATCTATAATTACATTGTTATAGATAGTGCCCGGATTGGGCTTCGTTGTTTGTGGATCTTTACTAGTGAGTAAGGACTTCATTACCTTTTGCAGTTTACTGTTTGTTTTATTTAAATATGTCGGATGAAAAGGAGAAATACCATCCTAAATCGGGATTTAAAAAATGCCCAGATTGTGGGCAGAAAATGTCCGTCACTGACGGACACATTCAATGTGTCTACTGTCTGGGGGCTAAACACCTCCAAGACACCTGCAGCATTGGTCACTCCTTTTCTTCAAGAGTCCTCTTGGAGAGAAGGAGAAAACGTATAGACAGGGGATTGCTACAGCAATCTTTTTCTGAGGTGTTGAGGTATCCATGAGGGGTACTAGTACATCCTCCAAATCCTCAAAATCCAAATCTTCCAGACAAAGTGGCGAAAAAGGCAAAAAATTTCAGGAGGAGGGTCATCGGTTTCACAGACACGGAACCGAGTGGCGCATACCTTTGATTCAGAGCCAGTTTCGGTTTGGAGCCGGTCTCTGAAGTTTCTTCTTCCCCTCTGCTCCAATCAACACCTTCAGTGCATTCAGCTAAGTCCTCAGTCAGCCTTTCAGATTTGGACATGGATCGGCTAGTGCAGAAGCTTTTACAGGCACCAGGACTTTGCCAAATTGTTGTCGTTCTCACCAGCTCTTGATTGCGTGCGAGGAAAAACCATGGAGGCGGATTTGTCTACTCCTCCGAGCCATACTGACTCTCTGAGCCGAAGGATACTGAACCCTTGGTTGTCGAACCCTTGGAGCCGCTACCCGCACTGGTGTTATCGGCTCCATCTACTCAGATGTCCTCCGCGCCGACCGAGGACTCTAGGAGCCGACGCTCTCCCGTCGGGCCCAGGGAGGATAGTCAAACCGATTTGTCTGTGCCGACTCTTCCTCACCTCAGACTTGGACTTTAGCTCGATGAGCTCGGCTCCCTGGGCTCGGAGCCCAGAGTTTGGTCGCGGATGATCGGACGGTACCTCTGGCGGCCCACTCCTTCTCGCCGCTACAAATTGAGCCATGGTGCCTTCGATGCCTACGAGGAGAGTTTTGTCTCCAAAGACAACGTCCCAAGATCTGTTCAGCTTTCCCTCTCCCCTCAAGCTCCTGTGCCTGCTTCTTCATCTACCGGTCCCTCTAAGCATAGATACCCCGAGCCTCAGGTACCCCCACAGGGTGTCCCCTACTCTTCTGAGACCTCCCCAGATCCCCCCCACTGAGGAGGTGCCCAGGAAAAGATTGTGCAAGAGGAGGCACTTAGACTCCCCACAGGAGTCCTTGACATCTGACACGGACTTAGATGAGTCAGAAGGGTCCCCTCGATCCCACTCTGAGGATATCTCCTTTGCAGAGATACTAGAGATCCTTAGAGGGGCAATTGGCAGTCCAAGACCCCTACTGAGGATGAGTCCGTTCTCTTGAAGGCTTTTGGGTCTCAACCTTCCACTTCTTGGGTGTCTTCGCCTTACGACAAGCTCATGGAACTGATTTCTCGTAAGGCGTGGGAGTCACTGGAGGCCATGGAACCTGTTCCGTAAACCCGATAAAATTATGTCTACCCCAGTGGACAAGCCATTTTTGATAAAGGGAGTGCCTGTTGATGCCATGGTGGTAGCTGCAGCCACCAAAAAGGAAGTATCTGAGACATCCACCTCTATCCATCCCCCTAACAGAGATTCTAGGGTCATGGATAGATATGGGAAGAGCATGTTTAGGTCAGCGACTTTTTCTCTGCGATCACTGAACTACTTAACCCATTTTACGAGACTACAGAGAGATCTCCTGAAAGAGCTAGGAGATATTCTCCAGGGTACGGTAGCTGCAGGGGTGGCTGACAAAGTCAATGCCCAGCTCGCTACCCTAAACTCAGTGGTAAACTCGTCCATGCGTCTCGTATCCTATGCAGCAGATGGATCGAGTAGAGCCGCTAGTTCGGGCATTGCTCTTCGAAGACTAGCCTGGATGTGTCTCTGATCCTTTGCCGAACCCTTTAAGTCTTCCTTTATTAATACCTCATTCAATGGCTCATCACTGTTTGGGCCCAAAGTAAAGGAAACTTTAACCAGGTGTGAGCAGGAAGGCAAGACCTTATCTGCCGTTGGAGTCCGTTTTTCTACCCCTACTCGGCCCTACCCCAAGGGCCCTAGGGGTGGGAAAATGTGGTTCCGAAAAGTACAGTTAGCCTTTCAGGACACAGGTGGAGAAACCCCCTCTAGAGGCAGAGGAGGGGTTATAACGAAAGACACCGCCCCTGTGGCAGAGGGGGTCCGCAGCAACAGGGTGACAGGAGTCAGTTCTCCGGTGAGCCCTACCAGCACCCCTGAAAGGGGGCCCAACTGTTCAGCTCTGGAGGCAGTCGGGGGTCGCTTGTCTTTGTACCCAGAAGTCTGGCTAAACATAACATCAGATACTTGGGTACAAAGCATCATTTCCAGAGGATATTTCATTCCGTTCTCTTCCCCTCCCATTCCTGTAAAGAGAATCCCAGATGTTCCACCCTATCTCAGGGAACAAGCAGTCGTATTGGTCCACAGATTGCTAGAAAAGAGTCATCCAACCAGTCCCAGCAGACCAAGTTGGATTCGGAACTTACTCGAGATTCGTTTTGGTACCAAAGAAAACAGGGGACTGGAGACCTATCTTGGACCTCAGCAGACTCAACCAGTTCGTAAAGAAAGAGAAGTTACGAATGGTCACGCTTCAGTCCATTCTTCCCTTCTTAGGGAAAGGCGATTGGAGGTGCTCCATAGATCTTAAGGATGCGTACTATCACATAAAGATGAACAGACGCTCCAGAGATCTGCGCTTCCTGCTGGGAGCCAATCATTACCAGTATCAAGCCCTGCCCTTGGTCTCACTACAGCCCCCAGACTGTTCACCAAATGCATGGCAGTGGTCACGGCTCACCTGAGATGTCTAGGATTCCAGGTGTTTCCATACCTAGATGATTGGCTCCTAACAGCTGCCACCAGGCATCAATTGACTCAGGCAACCCAATACACTCTGGCACTCTGCCATCAATTGGGCATTATAATCAACTTTGAAAAGTCTGCCTTATCGCCATCGCAGCATACCGTTTTCATAGGAGCAGAATTAGATACCTCAACTACCACTCTACGTCTCCCTGTCGAAAGAGTCTCTCTTCTCCGCCAAAACGTCAGCTTACTGGTGTCAAAGAACAGAACTACAGCAGCAGAGGTATTGAAAGTACTTGGTTTGGTGTGGTAGCAATCCTGGCTATACCACTCGCAAGGATGCATATGTGAATTCTTCAATGGCTCCTCTTCGCTCAGTGGTCTTACCAGAAACTGCCGATGCACCACATGACTCTCATCACAGATTCTTGCAGGAGAGACCTTCGGTGGTGGTTGATGTCTCTTCATGTCGCAATTGGAAGACCCTTTGTCCCCGTCCCATCCCCCCCCCGTAG
Organism: Protopterus annectens; assembly: GCF_019279795.1. NCBI lineage: Eukaryota > Metazoa > Chordata > Ceratodontiformes > Protopteridae > Protopterus > Protopterus annectens. Next base: position 470,540,247 of record NC_056743.1, read on the forward strand.
CTACTGTGACCATGGAAGCTTCCCTGATAGGGTGGGGCGGACATTTTCAGGGAAACACTGCCCAAGGCACATGGACAGATCAAGAATCCCATCTGCACATCAATGTTCTAGAGTTGAGAACGGTACTTCTGGCGTCGCAGTACTTTCAGGAGTCTCTTCCTCTAGGAACTATTGCAATTCAGACGGACAACATGTCAGTAATCTGATACTTGAACAAACAAGGCGGAACCAAGTCTTACCCCCTTTGTCGAGAAGCCCTCAGGGTCTGGCAATGGGCTGTGTTGTCCCAGCGTTTTCTATTAGCAACGCACATCCCGGGGAAATCCAACATGATAGCGGACAAGCTAAGCAGGGTGATATTGCTCCCTCACGAGTGGTCTGTCAAACAGGTTGCGGAGTTGATTTTCCACAAATGGGGCCAGCCTTGCTGCGACCTTTTTGCCAGCCACATCAATTCAAAATGCAGAAGCTACTTTGCCCTAATACCACCTCCCGGTCATCCCCCGAGAGATGCACTTCTACACGATTGGCCCCCGGGTCTCCTTTATGCATTTCCACCCTTCCCATTAATACCCAGATTTTTACAGAAAGCAAAATCGCTGGGAAGGACTGTTATACTCCTAGCCCCCTACTGGCCTTGACAGATTTGGTTTCCATTTCTCCACCATCTGTTGGAAGGTCCATGGATCCTGGACCCAGTTCTGGACCTTCTGGTGAGGGCATAGAAAGTAGGTCAGGGGACCTTCATCCTTCACTGCAGTCCCTGAAACTGACTGCTTGGCTAATCCACTTCCCCTAATTGCCAGGCTTCATTTAATTTCAGAAGATACAAGACAAATTCTCTTGTCTTCTCACAAGCCATCTACCAGGAAATTATATGTCAGTAAATGGAAAAGGTTCTCAATTTGGGCCAACATGCAGAACATTGACCCTTTCCGAGTTCCGCTATCTTCTATTTTAGAACTTTTTACAAAAATTTTTAAGGAAGGTGCAGCAGCTGCTACAGTTCGAGTTTAGTTAGCTGCCATCCCAAATTTTCACCATGGTTTTGGTGGCTCAAATGTTAAGGGCCATAAATTATCCAAGACTTTTCTTAAAGGCATGCTTCATATGAGACCTCAGATCAAAATTCCCTATTCTCCCTGGAATTTAAACCTTATGCTGTCTCAAATTATTCTTCCTCCTTTTGAACCAGCATCTTCTTGTGATCTCAAATTTTTATCCTGGAAAACAATATTTCTTGTGGCCATTACTTCTGCCCGCAGAGTGTCAGCACTTCAAGCATTATCTATCAGACCACCTTACATGATTTTCCATGCTGGTAGAGTATCTCTCAGAACAAACCCCTCATTTTTACCTAAAGTCTGTTCTGAATTAAATATCAATCAGGTCATTGAGCTGCCAGTCTTTTTTCCCAACCACTCTAGCAAATTGGAATACATACTGCACAAACTTGATGTTCACAGACAGCTCAGATTTTATCTTGACAGAACTAAGGATATTAGAAAATCAGATCAACTTTTTGTATCCTTCTCGGAAGCAAGAAAAGGCAATCCAGTAGCTAAAACAACCTTATCTAAATGGTTATCCGATTGCATATTCTTTGTTTATGAAAATGCGAACATGCCATTAACGCACAAACCTAAGGCTCATTTCTACCAGAGCCGTCTCTACGTCTTCTGCTTTTCAAGCTAAATTGCCCCTTGACAATATTTGCACTACAGCCACTTGGTCTAAGCCTCATACCTTTATCACGCATTACAAAGTGGATAAGGCTTCAAGGGACAGGTCTTCCTTTGGTTCTGCGGTACTGAAGAACATAATCCCATGAGCCACCCAGGATTCAGGGTGCTAGGGACGCTACCCATCAGTGAGAATAAACGGCGTGATTTATCAACTTCACATATAGAAATTATGTACTTACCATAACGTTCCATATGAGTTGTTTATCTCGCCTTTATTTTCACGTCCCTCCCTCCTTCTCTCTCCTGGCTGACTGTTGACTTAGAGGCTAGTACCATCCTGGTTATTCAGTATTTCTTCTTCCCCCTTTGGGAAGTGTTCTTGGTAAATACATAAAAGGGTATGTATATGTTTGTGTGTGTGTGTGTGTGTATGTATATATGTGTGTATATATATATATATATGTATATATACACACATGTATATATATGTAAATACTGTTACTCACAGCAAACAAGATCTGAGGTAATTGCAGCAGTGCATTGTGGGATAAGGGGCCTGTTCTCAAGCTACTGGCAAACCTTGAGCTTTGCTATCAGCCATATCGGAGCAAACCCATCAGTGAGAATAAAGGCGAGATGAACAATTCACATGGAACGTTATGATAAGTACATAACTTCTATTTATTTAATATTGACCAACAAAGCAGATAAACTGACTGGTAAGTTGGCAGTGGTGAAGGCATAGAAAGTAGGTCAAAATCGAGTTCAGCTGTGTCTTATTTATAGTGCAAGTCCTAGCTCAAACCCATATAAGCGCATAAGCAATATAATGGACAGCTGCTAGGTGAAAACATCTGTTCAGGAAGTGAGATTGCTGTCTAGAAATTTGGAAGGTGGCATTTTCTTCACATTGCAGACACAACAGTGCAAACTCTTTCTGGCAGAAGGCAGTTATTTATGTTTACAGTAACATTAAAGCACCACTTAACTACAGCATTTATTTCTTAGGCCTGTTTGTACAGCAGTTGGTAAATGATAGATGGCAGAGTACAAGAAGTCATTTTAAATTTGGTAGAAGAGATTTACTGTTTATACTTGGGCATATAGAATTCAGTACATCATTAAAGAAGATAAACACAACAGTGATAACTGCATAGTATTCCTGTGGGGACTGACACTGGAACTAAACTCCTAGACATGTTGTTATGTACAAGCAGATACAAAACAGTGACTATATATTAAGGAAAAGGTAGCTTATTTATGCAATGGGTAGGTCCACTGGTGCAACGGACCATTTCAGGTATGATCTGGAGCAGTAAGGCAAAAATACATTGTGACATAATGAAAGCAAACAAACTGCACAAAATTAAATTTATATCAACATTTAAGATCAAGTCAGATGTTCTTCATATTGATCAGTGCTGCAGTAGCCTAAGCTATATGGGTTATATCCTACATTCAGTATAACAGCCGGCCATCTTCCAAGGCATTGGGGCACTTCCACATGACCAAACCATTAGTCATCTTGAGCTGATCTGACTAAAAAGAGAGGCTTAGGCATCAAGCTCTTCAGAGTTTTCTTGCCACGAAAGTCAGCCTTATGCTGTTCCATTACTGGGCAGGTAAGTTCCCTTTTGGGAAAAATTACATATTTGTTTTTGCAGCCCCAGTTCATGTTTACCGGCTTGGCCCTCAGTACCCAATGTCAGTGCCTGGTCTACCAACTCCTCTGCTACCCCTTGGACTTAATCCTGTATCAGTGGGGTTGGTTGTGGATCCCGAAGGTATCCTGGGAGCTCAGCTCATCTCTGCTTCCATTGTTTTTATGACCTACCTCACTCCTTTTCTCCACCCCCAGCCCCCACACTTGTTTATTACACCCAAGGGCAACTCCCTGACGCTTCAGAATTGAAATGCCTCTCATGGAAGACTGCCTTCCTACTAGCTATCACCTCAGCCAGAAGGGTCTCAGAACTTCAAGCTCTCATGACTGTCAAGCCCTTCATCATTTTCCATGCAGACAGAGTCTCCCTGAGGACTAAACCCCTCCCTTATGTCCAAGGTGGTATCTGATGTGACCCTTAACCAGGCCATACACATTCTCACCTTCTTTCCTAACCCTCAAAACAAAGGGGAAAGAATTCTACACTCACTAGACATGCACAGACAACTCTGATACTATCTGGACCATACTAAGCCATTCAGAAAAACAGACCAGCTTCTTGTAAGCTTTGCCCCTGGGCAGAGGGAACCCCATCTCCAAACAACCCATTTCCAAATGGATTTTACACTGCATCCATTTTTGCTACTGTCTACAATGGAAACCCATCCCTAAGTCTTATTTGCACCCACTCCACTAGGGCAACCTCCACTTCACTGCCTTCTTCAGAGAAGTACCTACCAGGGACATCTTGGAAGCGGAAACCTGGACCTCTGTCCATACCTTTACAAAGCATTACCACCTACCTTTCTAAGTCTAGGACAGGGTTTGCCTCTGCAATTCTGCAGGGCCTCCTGACTCATACCTAGGACTCAACCTATTCTTCCACCCCTTTCCTCAGCTTTGGGAATCTTCCCACAGGTGATGACTGCAACAGTGAAACACGAAGAACATAGTACAGTTGTGTACACTTACCATAAATATAGATGTTCGAGTGTGTTCACTGCTGCAGTCTTGGTTTCCCTCCCTCCATCCCCCATTTAACATCTCCTCCCCCTAGAGAGACACTAGCTTCCCAAGGTGACTTTAGCCACCAAGACCATTTCTCTCTTTCCCTTGTGCTTCTGATGGGTTAGGGCAAGAAAAACTGATGTAATGATGTCGGCTGCCTTGTTTTATAGCACTGACGACCTGATATCAGACTACAGGTGACGGCAACCAGCGCACAAAAACATTGACTGTGGTATTCGGGCCGACCGAGGGCTACCACAGCATAGTTTCATAGGTAGGTACTAAGCTATTGGCCCTAGGGCCTATATAAGCCTAGCCAAAAAGGTACCCTGGCTTTTGCCACCCAAGAAAATTATTTACCTGTGCCCCTGTCGAGCAGAGCCACAGAAGTGATAACCCACAGGTGATGACTGCAACAGTGAATACACACGAACATCTACATTTATGGTAAGTGCACACAACTGTACATGACTGTGCTTTCTTTCTGCTAGCCATTAACAGTTGATGTACACAGAAATAAAATGTTTTTATGGTGAGAGACAAATATAGGGTAAATCTCTAAATATGAGATGCACATATATTTGTGCAGATATTGAATTATGTAATATGACATTGTTGTATTCAATTCTGATCAAGGGTGAAAAGATTATTAGACTTATTTAATGAGTAAACAAATACAAAAATAGAAATAAAGTTCTGAACTCTTGTTAAACAGTTATCTACAGGCTGTCAGTTGACGCTTATGCAGTTTCATTTGACTGTGCATGATACATACTATATTTGTAAATCCCTCCATTTTACTCTATTTATTCAACGGTTGCATGTTTTTTCTGCATAAATAACTTGATTATTTCTGATTTGAAGGCTTGTTAAATCACCACTACATAATATGCTCACCTCTTGGAAGAAACATGGTGTTCTAGGTGTAAAAACATAGTATAATAACTTGCAAACTATTTAGATGTCTTAAAATTTGATTTTCATCTGAAATTTGACAAGAGGTAGAAATAAAATAAACCTGGCATATAACAGTGCAATTAACAATGACAGCAATGATTTGGTGCTTTTGTGCAAAATATGTTGAAAAGGCCAACTGCAAATCATAGAATGTACAAGGCAAATGGAACATGTGACCATTTGCACATTGCCATTACCCACCCTTAGGTCTTTGCCTATTTTTAAGAAATGATAGGGCAGTGATACCTGGGGTGACTTTATGAATACACATTCAGTTGTTTAATTCCTTATTCAAGCAATGTGACTCACTCCTCCTTCCTTTAAGAAGGAATTAGGCAATGGATGTATTTTCATAAAGATAAATTCACCTCGGCTATGACTGCATTATTACTACTTGAAAAAGGGCTTAAGGTCTAAGGGGTGGCTACTCACAAGGAGTAAATGGCCAAATTGCCCAGTAGCCTTGTACATTCTGTCATTCTGTAATGTGTTCAGGCAATTTTTTTGCAGTTTCATAGGTTCATAGGTTCATACTGGCGCCAGGCTATCTGCCCTAGGGCATTTATAAGCCTAGCCAGAATGTGTTTGGCTTTGCAGCCACCCATTTTAAATTTATTTTGCTATGCCCTTTTCGAGGTTAGTATACTGTGCCTCTGTCTAACATTGACACAGAAGTGATACCCGGGTAAACCTCACGATCTCCCATCCACTCATCAAGATTCCTCTTGAAGAGAGACAATGAGGACTCTGCCTAACCTGGACTGGGATTTTATTCCAGAGTGAAGGGAGCCTCTGGGTTATGAATCTGTCCCTCCAGCATGTCCTATTTATTTCAGTGCTGAGGTTCAAGTCTCTCCAGCGTGAGCTTTGATGGGATTTGGATTTTCTGAGGTGCAGCATGTCCATTAATTCCAGGTTGGACATGGCTTTGCACGGTCGGCCGTACAGATCGCCTCTGAACAGGCGTATGCCACTGAGTAGAGCTGGAGTTTCTTTTAACCGGCAGCATATGGCATCTGTTTGAGGCCCTTTGATCCCTCTTGCAGTGAGCAGGTATGTTTTGGGGTCTTTCCAGTTGCTGCAGGTGTCTGTTAAGGTACATCCTGCAAAAGGGGCATTGTACTCAATTATGGAGCCTGACGAGGGATGAGTAGAGGCACGATGACCTTCCCTGATATAGATGTGAATCTTTTCATGATTAGGTGGGCTGTATAAAATGTTTTTCTAACCACTTTGGTTACGTGGTTGTCAAATGAGAGATTGCTATCAACTTGGGTCCCCAGAGGTCCCCTAATTACTTCTTCTGTACTTAATGGATTACCACCTATGTGGTAATTTGTGGGCACTGTTTCTTTGCCAAAGGGGATGACTACACACTTTTTGGCATTTAGCTTGATGCCATGCGGCTCTGGCACCAGTTGTCTGTGTCTATGAGGCCCTTTTCCAAACCCCGTAATGGGCAACCTCCACTTCACTGCCTTCTTCAGAGAAGTACCTACCAGGGACATCTTGGAAGCGGAAACCTGGACCTCTGTCCATACCTTTACAAAGCATTACCACCTACCTTTCTAAGTCTAGGACAGGGTTTGCCTCTGCAATTCTGCAGGGCCTCCTGACTCATACCTAGGACTCAACCTATTCTTCCACCCCTTTCCTCAGCTTTGGGAATCTTCCCACAGGTGATGACTGCAACAGTGAAACACGAAGAACATAGTACAGTTGTGTACACTTACCATAAATATAGATGTTCGAGTGTGTTCACTGCTGCAGTCTTGGTTTCCCTCCCTCCATCCCCCATTTAACATCTCCTCCCCCTAGAGAGACACTAGCTTCCCAAGGTGACTTTAGCCACCAAGACCATTTCTCTCTTTCCCTTGTGCTTCTGATGGGTTAGGGCAAGAAAAACTGATGTAATGATGTCGGCTGCCTTGTTTTATAGCACTGACGACCTGATATCAGACTACAGGTGACGGCAACCAGCGCACAAAAACATTGACTGTGGTATTCGGGCCGACCGAGGGCTACCACAGCATAGTTTCATAGGTAGGTACTAAGCTATTGGCCCTAGGGCCTATATAAGCCTAGCCAAAAAGGTACCCTGGCTTTTGCCACCCAAGAAAATTATTTACCTGTGCCCCTGTCGAGCAGAGCCACAGAAGTGATAACCCACAGGTGATGACTGCAACAGTGAATACACACGAACATCTACATTTATGGTAAGTGCACACAACTGTACATGACTGTGCTTTCTTTCTGCTAGCCATTAACAGTTGATGTACACAGAAATAAAATGTTTTTATGGTGAGAGACAAATATAGGGTAAATCTCTAAATATGAGATGCACATATGTTGTGCAGATATTGAATTATGTAATATGACATTGTTGTATTCAATTCTGATCAAGGGTGAAAAGATTATTAGACTTATTTAATGAGTAAACAAATACAAAAATAGAAATAAAGTTCTGAACTCTTGTTAAACAGTTATCTACAGGCTGTCAGTTGGCGTTTTCTATGCAGTTTTCATTTGACTGTGCATGATACATACTATATTTGTAAATCCCTCCATTTTACTCTATTTATTCAACGGTTGCATGTTTTTTCTGCATAAATAACTTGATTATTTCTGATTTGAAGGCTTGTTAAATCACCACTACATAATATGCTCACCTCTTGGAAGAAACATGGTGTTCTAGGTGTAAAAACATAGTATAATAACTTGCAAACTATTTAGATGTCTTAAAATTTGATTTTCATCTGAAATTTGACAAGAGGTAGAATTAAAATAAACCTGCCATTTATCAGTGCATTTAACAATGACAGCAATGATTTGGTGCTTTTGTGCAAAATATGTTGAAAAGGCCAACTGCAAATCATAGAATGTACAAGGCAAATGGAACATGTGACCATTTGCACATTGCCATTACCCACCCTTAGGTCTTTGCCTATTTTTTGAAGAAATGATAGGGCAGTGATACCTGGGGTGACTTTATGAATACACATTCAGTTGTTTAATTCCTTATTCAAGCAATGTGACTCACTCCTCCTTCCTTTAAGAAGGAATTAGGCAATCGGATGTATTTTCATAAATTCACCTCGGCTATGACTGCATTATTACTGCTTGAAAAAGGACGCAAGGTCTAAGGGGTGGCTACTCACAAGGAGTAAATGGCCAAATTGCCCAGTAGCCTTGTACATTCTGTCATTCTGTAATGTGTTCAGGCAATTTTTGCATTAGTTCATAGGTTCATAGGTTCATACTAGGCTATCTGCCCTAGGGCATTTATAAGCCTAGCCAGAATGTGTTTGGCTTTCGCCACCCATTTTAAATTTATTTTGCTATGCCCTTTTTCGAGGTTAGTATACTGTGCCTCTGTCTAACATTGACACAGAAGTGATACCCGGGGTAAACCTACGATCTCCCATCCACTCATCAAGATTCCTCTTGAAGAGAGACAATGAGGGACTCTGCCTAACCTGGACTGGGATTTTATTCCAGAGTGAAGGGAGCCTCTGTTATGAATCTGTCCCTCCAGCATGTCCTATTTATTTCAGTGCTGAGGTTCAAGTCTCTCCAGCGCGTAGCTTGATGGGATTTGGATTTTCTGAGGTGCAGCATGTCCATTAATTCCAGGTTGGACATGGCTTTATACGTCCGGCACAGATCGCCTCTGAACAGGCGGTATGCCACTGAGTAGAGCTGGAGTTTCTTTAACCGGGCAGCATATGGCATCTGTTTGAGCCCTTTGATCCTCTTGGTGAGGTATTTTTGGGGTCTTTCCAGTTGCTGCAGGTGTCTGTTAAGGTACATCCCAAAAGGGGCATTGTACTCAATTATGGGCCTGACGAGGGATGAGTAGAGGCACGATGACCTCCCCTGATCTAGATGTGAATCTCTTCATGATTAGGTGGGCTGTATAAAATGTTTTTCTAACCACTTTGGTCACGTGGTTGTCAAATGAGAGATTGCTATCAACTTGGGTCCCCAGGTCCCCAATTACTTCTTCTGTACTTAATGGATTACCACCTATGTGGTAATTTGTGGGCACTTTGTTTTTGCCAAAGGGGATGACTACACACTTTTTGGCATTTAGCTTGATGCCATGGCTCTGGCACCAGTTGTCTGTGTCTATGAGGCCCTTTTGGAGGATGCTTGTGTCGGCTGGAGAGTCGATTATGGTGCCCAGTTTGCAGTCATCTGCGAACTTGATCAGCCACAGTCCTTCCGTGTTGGCCTGTACTTCCGAGAAATATATACCGAACAAGAGAGGTCCCAGGACTGAGCCTTGTGGGACACCACTTGTAACTGGTTTGGAGTCTGACATGGCTCCAGCAATTCTAACCATGTGGGTTCTGTCCCTGAGCCAGTTTGCAATCCATCTAGTGACATAGGAGTTTATATTTAAGCTGGTGAGCTTATCTATAATGCCCAAGTGGGGTATTGTATCGAAGGCTTTTGCGAGGTCCAGGTAGGCTGTGTGGACCACCTTCCCCTCGTCAATGGCCTTGGTGACTGTTTCAAAGAAATCAACCAGGTTTAAGAGGCAGGATCTGCCCTTAACAAAGCCAAACTGGGTAGGATCCAGTGTCTGTAGGTCCCCAATATCTTTATTTATGAGGTCCATGATGATCCTTTCCATAGCTTTGCAGACCAAGCTAGTCAGGCTTATGGGGCGATAGTTTCCAGGATCTGTTGAGGCACCACCTTTATAGAGAGGGACCACTGTTGCTGTACGCCACTCTTTGGGCACATATCCTGTAGTAAGGCTGAGATTGAACAGTAGTTTTATGTTTGGGTTTAGCTCTTCTTGGAGTTCATGTAGGACGCAGCCCGGGACACCGTCTGGTCCCATTGATGCTGTGTTTTTTGCTTTGGAGAAGGGCGACTCTTACCTGAGCATCTGAGATGTCAGGGGGGCAGCACTCTGCTGGGATAGATATTTGCCCTTTTGGTGGGGAGGGGAGAAGTTTGCACTGAACCTGTCAGCTAGGATGTTGGCAATGTCTGTGGGTTCGGTGTATTTTTTTGTCATTTTGGACTAATTCTGAGCATATCTGGGAATTACCACCCAGGTTCCTAACATAACTAAAGAAAGCCTTGTGATTATCCTTGGTGTCCTGTGCAATTTTTCTCTCAAAGCTGGCCTTAGACAATTTTGAGTGCCCGTAGTTTTTTGCTAATACTGATCAGTGATGCCTTCACTTTTTGGGATTTTGCTCTATCATTTAGTAGCTTCCTCCTTCTATTGTATAGTTTGTTTATGGCTGGGGTCCACCAGACAGGACGTCTGCCTTTGGAGGATTGGGTCTTGGTTTTATTTGGGATCGCATGATCCATGCATACCTGAAGGTGTTCATAGAATGCGCTTATAAAGGATTCTGCGTGTCTGGGCCATATTTTCCACAGGCCCGGGGCTTTGAAGGATTCCACCGGTTTTGAGGAGTGTGAGATTTGCTTTAGAGAAGTTTTTCACTGTGGTTTTCTGGGCAGGGGTAGGGTCGGATGTGAATATCCAATGAGATTAATTTATGGTCTGATCTTACCAGTGAGGATACACTTCTGGTCTGGGGCATGGAGTCCCCATGTTGGTGATGATCAGGTCCAGTATGTTGTCCCTCTTGTGGGAGTGGTAACACGTTGTTCCATAGCATTTGAGTTTATAAATTCTAGGAACCTTTGGGCTAGGGTGTTGAGCTAGAGTAATGCTCCCAAGTCTATGTTTGGGTAGTTGAAGTCGCCAATATAATGGTGTTTGGAGAGACCGTCATATTTTCCAGTGTTCTCAGGAAGGCCGAGTGGGGTTCCTGGGTTTGGGAGGGTGGTCTGTAGCAAGCTATAAACTGGAAGGCAGTTTTACCCACTGTTAGTTGCACATGGATAGTCTCTGATGCTTCGTGCTTTGCCACCAACCTGGAGGTGTGGGTATCTTTGATGAATATCGATACTCCCCTTTTGTGGTTCGTCCAAATTTTGGGGCAAAAGCATGGTATGGGGTATAACCTGGTAGTGCTGGGATGCTCTCGGAGCCCTGAACCAGGTTTCTGTTACTGCACAGATATCGATGTTCTCCATGCTAAGGAGAGTTTCGAGTGCGTGCATCTTGAGGTTTAGACTTCTGGCTTGAGTAGCATTACTCTTAGTTTGTTATCCCTTGTGATACCTATGGAGGTGGGTTTGTCTTTGAGCTTTGCCTAAAAAGGCACTATGGGGTAGCAAGAGCCTTTGCCAATATCCAAAGCCCAGGAGTGACAGGTGCAAGCCGCCTAGCGAAGCATCGTGACTTGTCGAGCATATCATCCCAAGCTGACAGGCATTGGATCCCCTTTGAATGACACCAGTACTTAAGCCAATTGTTGAAATTGATCATCTTGTCTTCATATTGTGGCATCATTCTTGGTGAGGGTAAGATGCTACTCAAGGTCAGGGTCATACTGGCCTGGGCTACATGCTCAGAGAGCTCCTCTATGTCTCTCTTTATGTAGTCCAGGGAGGTACGTCTCAGGTCATTCACACCAGCATGGCCAATGACTGAGTCATATTTGTACTTGCCTTGGAGTGACCTGAGTGCTTGTGTTATGTGGCGGATCCTAGCGCCCGACAGGCTGCTCACCGTGACCCTCTCCTTGTTCAGCCTGGTGAGCGGGACGTCAGTGTGCCTGACGATAGTCACCTATTACAAGTGTATCAGGTGTGTTTAGTCTTAAGTGCTGTGACTGTTCGGCACACTGCCTTTGTGAGATATGTGTTGCACGTGTTTTGTTTTGGGGTAGCGGTTGCTTGGGTGTCTGCTTTGGAGGTCTCTGCTGCTTAGGCAGTTCTTTATTTAGAGCCTCCGAGTATGTTGTTGTGTGATTATGTGTTTGGTTTGCTGTCGTGGTAGGTCTATGTGAGACTGGAATTGTAGTGAGTGTGGTTTCCTTCTCCTCCTGACTAGCCTCCAGTTTGGCTATATGGTTGCATCTCTCACATGTGTTGGAATTTGTTGGGAGGAGGAGAGGGTTGTCTGTGTACATGAGGCAGTTGTAACATTGCCTCAAGATTCCCAGATTCACCAGCTGGACCGGAGAGGAGATTGGCAACTGACCTTTGGACATGCTAGAATAATATTGGGAATTCCTTTATAATTGAAAACAAGGGCCAGTGGGGAGTGAGGGTGTAGTGCTTTTAATTTTTAGTGCTGACTTATATAATTGCTTTAGTGAGCAAGTGCCAGGTAACTTAAGTGCAATGTGTTACAGGTAACTTAAATGCAAAAACGACAAACAGTAACTTTCTTTCAAGTGAAACAAGGAAATAAGTACAGTAAGCAATGCAGATATCACTAGTGATCCACAGAAGCTGAGATGCCGATTAGGTGGAATTAGCTGCCCAGGAAATAACAAGCAAACAACAACAAGCATATAAACAAAGCTAGATTCAGCAGGCCTGGATCTAGTCTGTGCTACAGCAAGCAAGGTGTACTAATTTCAGTAAGATACAGTTCAAATATTCAGGCACTATAAACCTTTAACCAGAAATTCCCAGCTCAGAAGGGCAGAGTCCAGCCTCTTCTCCCACAAGAGTGCAGACCACGAACCTTCTTAATGTAAAATAACTGGCCTGAAGCCCAAGTGCTTAAACCAGAAGTAATACACTTTAAGAATAACAGACACTGGGCTCTCAATCAGCAGTTCCCAACTTAGAAGGATGAAAGCTACCTGTCCTGCCACCACGGTGCATGCCACAAACCTTCCTAATGTAAAACAACTGGTCTGAAGCCCAAGTGCTTAATCCAAAAGACTTACAATGATAGCTACACTTTAATCAAGTTACTACCAAGGAGTAATAAATACATTTGAATACTTTAGAGAATTCCTGGATTAGTGCTCAAGTTACACAAACAAAGCTAGATCCAGCAGGCCCAAATCCAGTCTATGCCACAGCAAACAAGGCGCACCAACTTCAGTAAGAAGCAGTTCAGATATGCATGCACTATAAGCCTGAAAGCCCAAGTGCTTAAACCAGAATTAATACACTTTTAGAATAACAGACACTGAGCCCTCAGTCAGCAGTTCCCAACCTAGAAGGATGTAAGCTACCTGTTCTACCACTACAGTGAAGACCACAAACCCTCTCAGTGCAAAACAACTGGTCCGAAGCCCAAGTGTTTAAACCAAAAGGCTTAGAATGAGTTACACCAAGCAGTAATAAATACAATTGAGTACTTTTAAGATGATGCAAAAGTAAAATAAAGTAGGTAGAAACACAAGTACAGTAAAAGCAGATGAAATTTTTTTTTTCTGAACAAGTGCTGAGATCAAAGAAACAGATTTGAGTGCTGAAACTAGAAAACTGGCTAGTTATAAGAAAAAAAAGCTAGAAGGCTTCCCTCCAACACAGAAGGGCTTGGGGGCTCAGAAGCCTACAAATAGTCTATACCACTTAACAGGAAAGGCAGGAAACAAGCTTACATTTTTTTTTTCTGTTTCCCAGATGCTCTCTTTGTACACAGTAGGAGTGCCTGAAATCAGAATATGATCTCACTGCACTCAGTTGAGTGAGCAAATGAGATGGCCCCAGAAGGAGTATCCAAACACAAATTTACAAGAGGGGCTTTGCTGGACTATAAGAAATCAGAAAGTGGTTTTATTAAGAAAGAGAAAAAGTATTAATCCTTTTCTCAGTGCAATAAATATGATGTTGTAAATGGTGTGGTCAACACTTTTGGCATTGCTACTACATGATTAGATATGTAATATTTAAACAGGAGTTCACTATAATCGTATATCTTTGCTAAACATTAAGATCTGTAAACTGCCATGACTGTAGGAAAATCTTTTTGCAGATATGAGAGAGTTTTATACTCTTTTGGGGAGCTGTGTTTCTAGGGAGGGGCCAGGAGATTAAAATGTGTTTTGTGCTTCTCTTTGAAGGTCAAGTTAAGCAAGAATTATGAAAAAGCCTTGGAAGAGCTAGACGAACACCTTATTTACTGGCCACGTTTCATCAGACATAAATGCAAGCAACGGTTTACCAAGATTACACAGTACCTCATTCGAATACGAAAGCTTACACTTAAACGACAGTAGGTAGTTTTTTTATTCTTATTGCGTGCCAGATCCGCACTCTAATCCTGTTTTTCTTCTGACTTTGGACTAAAGCTTTGAGCTGTTAATGAGCTGCTTTCTGTACCCAGAGTACAGGGTTTGATTCTTTCCACCTGCATTTGTGTACTGTGTCACGCTGAGCAAATCACCAAACTAGACAGGGATTCTGGGTTGCACTGAAAGCAACAATTTGTCCAGGTGTCTTACCTGGTCAGCAGTTAGGTACAATTAAAAAAATGTATGTATTATATGTCAGTGATGTCCTTCCATTTCACTGTTGCAATATTCTTAACATGAAGGGGGATCCCCTACCAAGGGTGGCCCAATGTACAGCCAGTATACCAAAGCCTTTAAGGTGCTAACGATATGTCGTATGTTACACGTATGCTCCCCACGCAAGGCATAGACCATAAAGGTGACATGTAGACGTATAATCCTCCGCACTTCTTTGCTGCCAGTTTTAAAGGCCATCTTTGATCGTCGGTCTGATCACTCAAGTCGTTGCTGGTTTACCTAGCTGGTCAGATAAGTGCCCCATTGGAGTTTTTTGCTTATCTTTTTTGGTTTTAGTTTTTGTGGGATTTCATGTCATCCTGAAAGGGTAAATGCCAGTATGGAAGACAGATTCCCCATAAAGACAGTCATGAGCAGAGCTGGTTTTGTTTAGGAGGTTCTCACAACCATATGTTCTGTACTGTTTGTCAGGCTTTTGTCCCAAAGACCTTATGTACTCATGTTTCATCCCTCGCCATCTGTTGTGAAAACCAGCGTCTAAAGATTTTAGCAAAAGATTCTATGGAAGGTACTTTCCGGCCTTAGGGTCAGACGCCTTTAAAGAATAAGGCCAAAAAAAGTCAAGTCAGATTCTTCGGCTGTGCATCTTCCACCAGACGTCTCTCTTGTGACGTGGAAGCCTGGAAGATTGTCCTGTTCCTGGGCCAGATTCCTCTGCCATGGCCATTTCAGAGGCTGGCATGGATCCAGCTTCTTTGCATGTCCTCAGAGGCCTTGCAGACGTTTGCTTCAAACACTCAGGGGAACTGCCATTGATTTATTACCAAAGGGCCTAGGGTTGTTCCTCAGATACTGGTTAGGGAGGAAGTCCCCACTACAATTAAGTATAGGATGGCATCGGAGGCCTCTATGTTTCATAAGGTAGACATCCTTTTAAAAAAGAAGCAAAAGGCAAAACATATATTTTGTGCTCCTAAGGACCCTCAAAGCGAATGACAGAATTTTACGTAAGGTATGTTCAATGCTCTTAAGGCCCTGAAGCCCCCTCAAGGGGTCACTGTCCTGGCTCCTCCTTGGTCATCTTCCCCTATCAAGAGATCTAGGGAGCAGGATTCTGATGAGGAATCTCTGACTTTATTCTAACCAGATTCCTCCCCCTTTGTATTATGGCTCTGAGGAAGAGGAGTCTGCTAGTCCTGAGTCCATTTAAGGAGATGTCCCCTGGGGATACCATTTCCAGGATAATGGAATTCTTTAAATTGGATTGTTCCCAGGTGTCTGAAGTACAGAGGTGATATTAGGAGCTCCTTCAAATGGAATCTTTTATTTATATATATATATATATATATATATATATATCTAGCATAAGCAGGGTGGACATATTGCAGCCAGTTAAGTATGGCAAAATTTGTTAACTGGGGCTGTGTTTTAGCCATTGATGTATATGAGGAAGTGCAGGTGTGGACGAAAAGCTGTATGTGAATAGACTGTGCGTCACATTTTTATTTCAGAATATGAAAGAACTGTAACTGGAATGCTAACATACTACAATACACAGGTTATAGGAGGCACATATTTCAGTAGAATAAGGGGATAATTCAGAGTAAGTGAACTCACTTTTGTAGACTGGTAGGAGCTAGTTACATACCAGTACTGCAGCTGGTGGTTGTCTGTGCATAAAGGACCTTGTAATAGGCCTGGCAGAAAAGAGAGAGCATTTTTGCTGATCTTATAAAGCTGTGCAATAAGATGATTTTGGATGGGTGAAAAAGGTCTAAAACATGGAAGCTTACATTAAATGCAGATGAGAAATAAACTTGGGAGAGAAGTGCGCTGTTGGTTAAGGATGTGATGAGAACTGTAATAAAATGGGAAAATGTTATTCTTATTTCAAAGAAAACTACTTAAGTTGTACTAAAGCTATTGAATCAAGGTAAAATTCAATAAGTTGCATTGCATTTGCATTTTTTAGCAAAAGTGGGCTTTGTAAAAGAAATATGTAAAGTGGTATATAACTTTGTGTTTTCTAAAAAAAAAAAAAAAATGTAGTTAGATGTGAAAGGAAATCTGCTTCCTGACTGAGCAGCCTGCAGTACAAATCTTAGGCCCCTTATAGGTTGCTGTTTTAGGTCGCATGATAATGATGGCTTGTTTGACCAGTAGAGAGCTGAGGTTGCCTTCATCTCCCCAGGAATATGTAACTGTGGAAACAAGAAAGATGTTCTTCTTTCGGCTTTTCCCGGTTAGGGGTCGCCACAGTGGAACTCCGGTCCGCTAATGATTGGCAGTAGATTTTTAGGTGCCAGCTTGATGCCCAACCTTCAAAGAAGGCACGCCCATTCACGCATGTCTTTCGAAGGCCACTCGACCACAGGGAGGACATGCAGACTCCACACAGAAGGCGCTCCAGCTGAGAATCGAACGGGAGAACCTCTTGCTGTGAGGCAATAATGCTACCGCTGCACCACCGCAGCTTGAAACAAGGAAGATATCTTCTGAAATTCAAAAGCTACAGGAATTCATTTTTCTAAACTTATAAATGGAGATATTGATTGTTAGTTAAAAGTAGAAGAAGTGCAGAACTTGACAGGCGTTACTGATTTACGTACCAAAGGATACTGTTGGAAGCAGGCCACAAGATGTACTACCTCTTAGCACGCTCAAATTCTGTTTTAGACTTAAAAGCCAGAAGCAAAAAGGGCAATAGTATACCTTTATCCAGAAGTAATCCACGAAAAAACTCGACAAACTACCAGTATGACACAAAACAGCTACTGAAACTCCGGTAAACACCCAAACAAAAACTTTAATGCATTAAGCGCTTTTCGTCAGTCAAAATAGACCAACTTCTTTAGACAAAGATACAAATCATAATATACAGTATTTAAACCTACAAAAGGCACCAAATCATTCTTCTGTGATCCAACCATATTATACAAATGGAATAAAACATTTAAAAAGACATGAAATACTGTTGCTACTAAAAAACTAAAACTAACACGTCCCAAACCTATTCAATTGCCCCCACGCTTTAAAATAATATATAATAAAATGAATGTTTATGCAAGGAAATATATCACATTAAAATGTAATGAATACAATATTTTATACATTATATGTTAAATGAATAATTAAATTTGAAGTGACTGAATTTCTATCTAAGCAAACTTTTTAACTTCGAAACACAAGTTAAAGAAGTAACCTCATTTAAACCTGGTGGAGTAGGTTTACGTTTAAATAATGTGTATTGTGATTTGTATCTTTGTCTGAAGAAGTTGGTCTATTTTGACTGAAGAAAAGCGCTTTACACATTAAAGTTTCTGTTTGGGTGTTTACCGGAGTTTCAGTAGCTGTTTTGTGTCATACTGGTAGTTTATCCAGAAGTAGATCGTTTCTATTTTAGATGTTATTTCCTAATGCTCTTTAGTCTTTTGTATTTAAAATGTTTTATTTTCAAACTCTTGTATGCACTTTTATTGTTTCAGTATTTGCATGGAAAGAAAATACTTAAATATATTTATTTCTGTTAAACTTGAAGGCTTGTTGCTGATATTTTAATTATTAGTTGGAAAGTTTAGGCAATTTTTTACCTGTGTGTACTTAATTATGTGATATCCATCCTTGGAGGGTTGACTGCTCAGAGGTAATTGCTACTAGCATTAGAGTATTTAAAGTTTTCTTATTTTAAGGGGGATCAGTAAGGTTCAGCTTTGGTTTATTAGCTTTGACTAACTGGGCGGTGTATCTTGAAGCTTCGGAAAGAGGGATTTGTTGCCGGAATCAAGTCTCAGTTATTACTGGTACGATTGTATTGGGAGACACTAATCTCGGTTATAAGAAGCAACCCACTGAGTACTGAAAAAGTAATCAGAGACCTAGGGACCCAAGTCGACAGCGACCTCTCATTTGATACCCATGTTGCCAAAGTGGTTAGAAAAACATTCTACCTTGCACACCTCATCATGAAGGGATTCACATCCAGATCCAAGGATGTCATTGTACCCCTGTATTCCTCCCTCATCAGACCCATGATTGAGTACAATGCTCCATTTGGTTTGTACCTCACCTGGCATTTGCAACAGCTGGAGAGACCACAAAAGTACCTCACCAAGAGGATCAAGGGTCTCCAACATATGTCTTATTCTGCCAGACTAAAGAAACTTCAGCTCTATTCAGTATCATACCGCCTGCTCAGAGGTGATCTCTGCCTGACGTACAAGGCCATGTCCAATCAGGATCTGATGGACATGCTCCACCTCAAAAAATCCAAGTCCATCAGGACCACGAGAGCTAAAGACTTAAACCTTGGCACAAGTATGAATAGGACATGCTGGAGGGATAGATTCATAACCCAGAGGCTTCCCATGCTTTGGAACAAGATCCCAGTTCGTATTAGGCAGAGCCCTTCACTGACTCTCTTCAAGAGAAATCTTGATGAGTGGATGGGAGATCGTAAGTTTACCCCAGGGGTCACATCTGTGTCACTGCTAGACAGGGGCACAGTAAACTAATTCTATTATATAAGGGGACCTTCATTGTGTCACTACTAGACACAGTATTCTAAATTTATTCTGTAAATTTTTGTACCATTTCATGGGGTGGCAAATGCCACATCACTATGGCTAGGCTTACAAATGCCCCAGGGCAGATAGCCTAGTACTATACTATGAAACTATAAGATGGGTGAAAATCCTGGACAGCAAAGGACTGTAACTCTGATCTGCAGCTGTGCAGCATTAAGACTGTTTTGAGTATAGCAGGCAATGACTGTTATTAAAGGCAGTAGTGCACATTTAATGTTTGTGTTTTAAACAGTATCAAATGGTGGGAGTCAAACCCTGTACTTCTGGCTCCATTACACGCCAAATATCGAAGTCCGTGATACTGGAGTTGACACCTATATACTCACCATGATCAGAAAATGAGAACTTGTTGTCCCTGTCTGTATTCATTCAATAAAATTTCGATTTTGGGTATTGTATGTAGTTCTTGAACTTCTCTACATAATGATAGACATGCTAGATGCATTTCAGAGCAGGGTAACAAGAATGATGCATGGTCTGTTTCAGAAGCTATGTGAACAGTGATTAAAAGGGTTTATCGTGTAGTCTTGATGGAGGAGGTGGAGGAGTTCAACATGATCCTAAGTTAAATATGGTAGCAGAGTCCATAGAGTTCAAGTGAGTACAGTACTTTAGAAAAAGCATGTGAGAATGTATTGTGAAGGTTGGCTGGATGGCTTAGGGATGATGCAAGGATGTCTTATTTCACAGAAGGATTGGAGTAGCACTCCTTCAGAGGTGTTATGGTCTTTAATTCTGCCTGAGTTCACAAATGTATGGAACATACATAAGGCATTGGTGCAGAGACATTTTATGGGGGAATACAATAATACCAGGAATGCCAATGCATTGGATCAGCTGGTCGACAACTCTACGAGAGGTGAAAATATCCTGGACCTGGTCCTAACCAGCAGTGAGTAGCCACTGTAGCATCCCTACAGCGTCATCCTCCTTGGTAAGATTCAACCATAAAGTGGTCACTTTTGAAGTCACTGTCTCCCCCCCCCCCCCCCCCATCAGACAAAAAAACTTTTCCAAAGCTGAATTCAGTCTCCTCAGAGCAGGTATAAGCAGCTTCACCGTCCCTTCAGTTGGAACTAGCACTAATGTCCAAGCCTACACCAGAAAACTATATGAGCACCTACATAGCTGTATGCACTCAGCAATACCTGACAGGACCAAATCATCTTCCTCAAGGAAAAGTAAACCTGTCTGGTGGACAACAACAATAAACAAACTCTATAATAAAAGGAAAAAATTGCTGTCCAGGACCAAGAAGGCGCAGGTGCCAAGCTGAAAGCGATCTCTTCTTTGTCTGAAGAAGCAAATAAGGTCACTTCCACTAAGGACAATCACAAGGCCTTCTTCACATATGTCGCAGTCTCAAAGGTAACACCAAAATCTACTCTGAACTGGGGGTCAATAACACCAGATACACAAACGCCATAGATATAGCCAACCTGCTGGCATACAGGTTCAGTGAAATCTTCACCTCCCTGTCTCCCTCATCAGTAAATCAGGACATACCCAGCACCTGCCCCCTCCCCTCATCACCACGGAGCAGGTAGTCAGTGCCCTCTCAAAGGCAAAAAATACAGTCTCCATGGGACCCGATAACATCCCTGGCTGTATCTTACACGAACTTGGGCATGACCTCTCAGCTCCATTAGGCACCCTGTTCAACCACAGCCTGAGCACCAGCTTCATCCCAGCAGAATGGAGGATAATCACTGTCATCCTTCTACTCAAAGATGGATCGTGCACTGACCCAGGCATTTATAGGCCCATCAGCCTAAATAATCTGATCTACAAGGCCCTGGAATGCATTATCATGGACCTTATAAACAAGGACTTTGGCAAACTCCACAAGCTTGACCCCGCACAATTTGGTTTTGTCAAAGGTCATGCTTGTTAAACTTGGTCATCTTCTTCTAAACATTCACCAAAGCCATGGATGAGGGGAAGACTGTGCACACTGCCTACCTTGACCTAGCCAATGCCTTTGACACCATTCCCACAAAAGCATAACAGATAAACTCTCTCTCAGATGAGCATTAACCTGTATGTTACCAGATTGGTAGCTAACTGGCTCACTGATAAAACCCACTCAGTCAAAATAGGGGAAGCCACCTCTACTAGTAGACCCGTAACAAGCTGTGTACCCCAAGTATCGGTCTTGGGACCTCTACTGTTTGGGATATACTTTTCTGAGGTGCAAGCCAAAACCAGTGGTCTGTGGCTGACCAAGTTTGCAGATGACTGCAAGCTAGGTGCTGTCTTAAATTCCTCTAGTGATGTGAACGTCCTCCAAGAGGGCCTTACTCAAACTAATGACTGGTGCCAGAAGCATGGCCTCAAACTGAATGCCAAGAAATGCATCCCTTTGGGGAAAATGGCATCCCCACACTTTAATAACTATGTACTAAACATGCAGTCAGTTGTGAGGGACTTGGACACAGGGGAAACAGGTGCTGACTTTGTGGTAGGCTTATATGGGCTTCTGGGCCAACAGTCTAGTATCATCCTATGAACCTAAGAATACGCTGTTTAGCAGGTATTATCTGTGGCTTAAAAATTGATGAAGAAGTTTGTGGCCTTACTTGCCATCAGATGCTTGTTTCTTTTATAGTTTGTATTTTTTTTGGCAGTCTGTTTTAACTGTGTGTGTGTGTGTGTGTGTGTGTGTGTGTGTGTGTGTGTGTGTGTGTGTGTGTGTGTGTGTGTGTATGTGTATATATATATATGTGTATGTGTGTGTATATATATATATATATATATATATATGTATGTACACACACAGAGATATAAATTAAGGTGTGTGTGTGTGTGTGTATATATATATATATATATATATATATATATATAAATGTAATGTATACAGAGAGAGACAGAATGTATAGATTTATAATATCTGTGTGTGTGTTTGTGTGTGTGTATATATATATATATATATATATATATATATATATATGTGTGTGTGTGTGTGTATATATATATATATATATATATATATATATATATATATGTGTGTGTGTGTGTGTGTGTATATATATATATATATATATATATATATATGTATATATATATGTGTGTGTGTGTAATTTGTGGGTGTGTATGGTTCTTTTTCATATATTTTCCCTCCCACTTAAAGCTGATGGCTCTTTAGAACATGAGGAAATGGAAACTGAAAGAAAAGGAGAGAAGATTTTTGGTAAAGTGTTTTTCAAGATGTTCTTCATTCCACATTGCTGCAGTCCTAACTATTGGGGTAGTCCGCTGTCCCAGTCGGCCCGAATACCAAAGTATATGGCTGACGTCGGTCAAGGCGCATTAGACTGACGTCAGTACGTCAGGGTACTAATGCGCATGACCGACGTCATATCCCCAGTCTTTTTTGCCGCATGGTCCGATGCAGAAGCAGTTTTGCGAGTGCAGGTTGGCGTTCTGAAAGTTTCTGAAGTCAGAGTTTCAGACCGAATCAAAGTTGGCTAAGTACTCGCTGGGAATATTTTGGTTTTTCTTGCCTCAGTATTTAACCGGATGTCAGAAAAGTGAATAACTGTATTTCTTGTGGGAAACAGATACCTCATAGGGATTACCATACTTTGTGTATACCTTGCTTAGGGCCTGAGCACGACGTTGTTGGATGCCGCCTTGTGCTAGATTTAACAAACGCACTATTAAGAGAAGGTTAGACTGTGCCAGGTTAGTTTTTGGGAAGCGTTGTAATTATAAAATGCCGCCGGATGCTCCGACGCCCGCTTCGCCAAAAAGCGCAAGGACAAAGCAGCAAAGCCTAGAGTGGAAGAACCGACAGTCCCGGACGTCGGTTCTATAGAAGGCTCAGTGGAGCCGGAGGTTCTGCCAGGAGTTTCTTTGGAGTCTCAGGGAGAGACTTTACTGTTACAGGATGTGTCCTCTCAGGAAGTAGGCCAGGCTGAAGGGGCTTCTCAGGTGGCTGTTCTTCCCTCTCTTCCTAAGGTGGTTAGAGCCTCCTTCTGTTTCCAAGGCTTCTTTGAGGGGCAGGCCTAGTTTAGCTTCAGTGGGGTTTCTCCTAGTGCTTCAGGGTCTTTGCCTAAGAAACATATGCTTAAAATGGCAGAGGATTTGATTACTATGATTAGAGGTTCTATGCCCCTCCTGATAAGAGGCCTAGGGTGGAACCTGAGTTTGAGAGTTTTGAGCAATGTTCGAGGCTTCTGAGTCTTCGGCTGAAGACTTGCAGGAGTATCCTCCTTATTCTGATTCTGATGTGGATGATTCTACTCCTTCAGCTTCTCCTCCTGAGGATTTTTCATTTTCAGAGACTCTGCATTCCATGAGGGAGCATTTTAAATGGGAAGGTCAAGATTTCTCTGATTCCAGGAAGAGGCTTAGGGAATTCTTGTTTTTACCCCAGCATACCCCTTTAGCTATACCTCCTGTTCTGAATGTGGTGGAAGATGTTTTTGCAGAGGCTTCCCTGAATCCTGATTCTTTGCCTCCTGCCCCAGTTAAACCGGATAGGTACTATAGGGTGCCTGAAGCTCATAAGTATCTTTTTAAGAGTCCTAGGGCAGACCCAGAAACTGTCTCTCAGGGGCCTAAAGGTGTGAAGGCTTCTGTTGTTAAAAATCCTGTTCCTCCTGATAAAGAGGCAAGGGCTTTGGATAGATGGGGAAAGAAAGTGTATACTTCTTCCACTTTAGCCATGAGGGTTGAATTGTCAGTTTCACATGTTAAAATATCAGAATTATCTCCTTTCACAATTGAAGTCTAAGGTGGATGCTCTGGCAGAAGGTATTGAGTGTAAAGAGTTGCAGGATTTAGTTCATGTGTCTGAACAGGTGGGTAAGCATTCCTTGCAGTGTGGTTTTGATGCTGTGCAGGCCTCCTCGAGGGTGGCTGCCACTGGTTCTGTTCTTCGAGGCACGCCTGGTTGAGGGATCAGAATTTAGCTGAGCATGTTAAAACAAGGATTTTGGATGCTCCTTTACAGTCGGATGTGTTGTTTGGTTCGCCTGTGGAAGCAGTTTTAAAGAAAATGGAGGACAAGGCTAAGTCTATGCAAACTGTTAAGGATTTTTTGCAGGTTCAGCCTCCAAGTTTAGTAGAAATTGGCCTACTAAGGGATGGACATATCCTGCTTATGATTCCCAGTCTAGGGGTAGGTCTAGATGTGGTAGGGGCAGGGCTCAAGGTTCTTTTAGGCCTAGAACAGGGAGTTCACCTGCTCAGTCTTCTGGTGAGGGCAGGGGTCAGTCCTTTCGTAAACAGACCCAATGACCTACCTTTTCAGCTGCCAGTACATTCTCGCCTGGCAGCACCTTTGGGAGGAAGGCTGGCTCTTTTCAAAGAAAATTGGGATTTAATTACCCAAGACAGATGGGTTTTGGATATCATTCATCACGGTTACAGGTTTTACTTCCATACCTTGCCTCCTTTCAAAGGCATGCCAGACATTCCTCCTCTGCAAAGCAAAGAGGCTCACAAGCAAATTTCTCTGTTGCTCCAAATAGGGGCCATTCAGCCAGTTCCTGTGCCAGAAAGGGGCCTAGGATTTTATTCTCGCCTGTTCCTAGTACCAAGAAGGGGAACACGTGGAGACCAATTTTGGATTTATCTACCCTCAACACTTATCTGGACATTCCCAAGTTCAAAATGTTGACGTTACAACAGCTTTTACCTCTGCTGGGCAAAGATCACTGGATGGTAACTTTAGATCTCAAGGAAGCTTACCTTCATGTGCCTATCAGACTAAGTTGCAGGAAGTATCTGCTGAGCTGGAAATTCTCATTATCAGTTCTCTGCATTGCCCTTTGGCTTATCTACTGCCCAGAGTATTCACAAAGGTTCTGGCTCCAGTGATAGCTTACTTCAGGCTAAAAGGAATTCAGATCTATCCTTACTTGGACGACTGCCTGATTCTGGCTCAAGAAAAGGAAGACCTTTTACAGCATTTGGAATTTGTGATAGCAGTGCTAAGATGCCTAGGGTATTCTGTGAACGAAATAAAGTCCAGTCTAGTACCCTCTCAAGACATGTGCTTTCTGGGTGTGAGACTGAATACAGCAGCCCAGATGGCCTTTTTAACCCTGGACAAACAAAAGAATCTTTCCAGTTACTTCCTTCAACTGTCTCTTCAGTCCGGCTGACTGCAAGGACAGTCCTTCAAGCCTTAGGGTTCATGGCATCTTGTATTCTGGTGCTTCCCAATGCCAAACTGCATATGAGGAAGCTGCAATGGTATCTCAAAATGTATGGACACAGCACTGCCAGGATTTGGACACTGTCATTCAAATAATACCTTGCATTCAAAAGGAATTTTTGTGGTGGGCTCAGGAATGTCACCTAAACAAGGGACTCTCTGTGACCCGCCAGAGGCGAGTCAGATTCTAACGACAGATGCCTCAGACATTGCTTGGGGAGCTCATCTAAATGGAAAGTGGATACAAGACAAGTGGCCTGCCAGACTACAGCATCTACATATCAACATGAAAGAGATGTTAGCAGTCCAGTTTGCATTAATGGCTTTCAAGGAGTTACTTCTTCCAGGGCAGGTGTTGATTCTAACAGACAACACAACTGTCATGTGGTACATCAACAAACAAGGGGAACACATTCTTACCCGTTGTGCAGGCAAGCAATGATTTTATGGGAGACTGCGCTCAGCTTGCAACTAACTCTTCAGGCAAGGTTTCTGCCGGAGCACAGAACTCCTTAGCAGATGTGTTAAGCAGACAAATCATGGATCCCCACGAGTGGAAACTGGATCTTCATGTATTTCAAAATTGACAGTGTCATGGGGAACTCCAGACATAGATCTGTTCGCTTCTCCACTAAACCACCAGCTGCCAAAGTTTTGCACAAAGAGGTTTCATCACACAGCTTGGAAAGTGGATGCTCTTTCTTTCAGTTGGAAAAATCTTCATGTGTATGCCTTTCCACCTCTGCCTCTTCTCCCAAAGGTGCTCCTAAAGGTCAGACAAGACAAGCCAAGGATGATTTTAATAGCTCCAGATTGGCCTCGGCAACACTGGTACCCATTACTGAGGGGTCTAGTAAGGAAGCCTCCACGGCCTTTACCTTTGATTCCACACCTGTTGTCTCAGAGGGACGGTCACCTGCTCAATGTCAAGCTTCACTCTCTTCATTTAACAGCCTGGCATATTCTGTTTTGAAACACAGCAGGTCTCAACTTCCTCAACAAGTTTTAAATGTGATTATGGAAGCCAGAAGACCTAGTACAAGGAAAGTGTACGCAGAAAAATGGAAGAGATTTTTATTTTGGAGTGCAGCAAACAATTTGGAGATTTCTGAGCCTAATTTGAGTGTGGCTCTTCAATATCTTACTGAGTTATTGGACAAAGGTTTGTCTTTCTCTTCCATTAAGATTCATGCTGCAGCAATTTCAGCTCACTATGATTGTGACCCACCATTGTTTTCGCATCCTTTGTTCAAGCAATTTCTTAGAGGGGCAAAGAATATAAGACCGGCCCGTAGAGCTCCTACTCCTGCTTGGGATCTCAATTTTGTGTTGGAGAAACTTACTCTACAACCTTTTGAGCTTGCGGGCTACTGCTGAATTGAAATACTTGTCATGGAAGACTGCTTTTTTGTTGGCCATTACTTCTGCAAGAAGGGTTTCTGAATTGCAGGCCCTTATGGCGGTAGAGCCTTTTTGATTTTTCATAAGGATAGGGTATCATTACGTACTAATCCTTCCTTTATGCCTAAGGTGGTTTCTAGTGTGGCTTTAAACCAAACTATTCATTTGCCTACTTTTTATGCAGATCCCCAAAATAAAGGGGAAAAGATTTTGCACACTTTAGTTGTACACAGGCAATTGCTATTATTTAAGCAGGACTAAGGATTTTAGGCAGTCTCAGCAGTTGTTTGTTTCTTTTGCTTTGAGTTCTCAGGGCAAGCCTGTGTCAAAACAAACTATTTCTAAGTGGATTGGGTTTTGCATTGCATTTTGTTATTCCCATCATGGCAAGGAGATTCCAGCTGGGATTAGGCCTCATTCCACTAGGGCTACTGCCACTTCAACAGCATTTCTAAGGGGGGTGGCAACTAAGGATATTTTGGAGGCAGCTACTTGGAGTTCTGTGCATACTTTCTCTAAGCATTATCACCTTCCTCTCTACTCTAAATCTAGGGCTGGTTTTGCCACAGCTATTTTGCAAGGCATGTTGTCTGCTCCTGCTTCCTTATGATTTGCCAGCCTCCCTTACCTCTGCTTTGGGATTCTACCCAATAGTTAGGACTGCAGCAATGTGGAATGAAGAACATAGTACAGTTTTGTACCTACCATAAATGTAGATGTTCGAGGATCCACATTGCTGCAGTCCAATTTACCCTCCCTCTGCCCCCTCTGTGTTTAGGAGTGGTTGTGTAGGTGAGGTTATACTCTGGTAATTTTGTATATATTGTACATATTTTTGGTGCAGGAATGTTTGGAGTTTTTGGTTTTGGCCTTGTCTTTTTAGGGTCTTCTGACATCTGGGGCAAGAAAAGACTGAGGATATGACGTCGGTCATGCGCATTAGTACCCTGACGCTGACGCCAGTCTAATGCCTGGACCGACGTCAGCCATATACTTTGGTATTCGGGCCGACTGGGACAGCGGACTACCCCAATAGTTAGGACTGCAGCAATGTGGATCCTCGAACATCTACATTTATGGTAGGTACAAAACTGTACTTTTTGACTAGTTTTTCTTTGCAGTCTTGTGTTAATTGAGACCTTAAACTAAAACTCTAATCAAAAGTGTTTTTTTATTGTATATTATTTACTGCTATGTTTGTAATATTTGTTAACCAAGGATGATTTCTGGCTAAAAGTGTCTCCAGTCTTGTTTAGGGAAGACC
Organism: Protopterus annectens; assembly: GCF_019279795.1. Taxonomy (NCBI): domain Eukaryota; kingdom Metazoa; phylum Chordata; order Ceratodontiformes; family Protopteridae; genus Protopterus; species Protopterus annectens. Next base: position 470,568,294 of record NC_056743.1, read on the forward strand.
ATATGAAAGCTGGAAAAGCGAGTTGTAACTCGAGAGACGTTTTATTAATTTGGAGAAGAAAAGCTGTGGCAGTTACATTTTCACTTTCAGGCCAAGCTAGGGTCACAGCTTTGGAAATGTGCAGAGGAATTAAGCAAAGTCACAAGTAAGGGTAAACTGATTGAAGCACTTGATAAAATGTTCCTGTGTTCATTTAATTCATTCAGCTTTGAGGAACACTTTATCAATGACTGCATATTGGAAAAAAAGCATAATTCTAAACAACAAACAGGCCAGATTCAAGTGCAATGACTTCCTTTCCTCTGAGACAGGAGCTCAGGAGTGCTTTAGTCTAAGAATGTCCTCCCATTTTCTCTCATTCTCAATTATTTTTTTTACAAAAAGCACAGTTGAGCAGGGCCATGGCCATTCTCATACCCCCATTTTATCCAGGTTTGGTTTCCCTTCCTATGGCCACATCTCTTGGAGTAGTCTCTCAAATTGAGGCCTTTTGAGACACTTCTGACTCAGCTGTTTGGCAAACCTCAGCCAGACATGCATGCCATCAAGTTAATTGCTTGATTACTCCAATTCTGATGATAGTCAGGGATCAGATAACCCTGACAAGGGTAGTCTAGATTCTTTTAGTTCTGCCATTAAACCCAAATGTCCTTCTGCCCCTCAAGAGAGTTGGGAAGTATTTAGCTGTTTTTTTTTAGAAACTAGGAAAACATTAAACAGGACCAGTGGGTCCTGAACATCCTGCAGGATAGAAGTTACAGTTTCTTAAAATTCCAGGATATTGAGGGATCCTCCTATTTACAAATGGCAAGACAGGTCCTCTTTTGGGTCATATAGACAATCTCATCTAAGAGATGTTTTAGGATTCTATACCATACTATTTCTGCTGCCAAGAAATAAAGGCACATGGAGACCCCCTCTGAACTTAAATCACACAAACAACTTTTTTCATTGTTTCAAAGTTTAAAAATGCTAACACTTCAAAGTCTGTTACCTTTACCTTCACCTCAGGTGCTCACAGTTACCATTGACCTAAAAGATACCTTCATTCACATCCCCAGAGTCAAATACCACAGCACTTCTTCATGTTTGTAGGGGCAGGGGGACATTTCCAGTTCACTTTTTTGCCCTTTGCCTCTTTAACTGCACCAAGTGCCTTTTTGTGGGATGAAGGGCATCCCTATCTGTCCTTACTTGATTGGCTGTCCAATCCAAGAATAATCCATGAAGGGAATGTACAAGACTTTGGACTTAATCCATAACTGCTTCAGGGACCTGAACCTTGCCATCAGCTTGAAGAAATCAAATCTGGTTCCTTCAAGGAACCTGTTATTTCTGTGGGTGTGCCTAGACATAAACCTGCACAGGGCCTTTTTCCCAAAAGATAAGGTGTCTTATCTAACCCAATACTTTCAGAAAGTTGTTCAACAGGAATTGGTGTCAGCAAGATAATTCCACATAGTTTTGGGATACATGGTCTTCTGCATTCTGATGGTGCCATTGGCCCATCCACATATGAAGAAATTCCAATGGGACCTCAGAAACCGGTGGTATTAGCTCACCCAGCCCCTAGGAGCCAATATTATCATCCTTCGTTGTATGAGGAAGGAGATGTCATGATGGATAGTTGCAGCTCCATTATGGACTGCCTTTCAGAACACCCCTGTCTAATGTGACTCTCAGTACAAACTCCTTCTGATCTAACTAGGAATTGAGTAGGCATTTAGGCAGTCTGCAAGTTCAAGGGAATTTGGACAGAAATGTGAGGGAAAAAGCATATGAATGTAAAAGAAACAATGTGTGTCATTCTGTCATTGAAGACCTTTAGTCAACATATTCAAAGAGAAAGTCTTCGACATTATAGTGACTAATACAGCCTTGATGTGGTGCATAAACAAATAAGGGTGGATCCATTCATACCTGCTGTGCAGACTTGCTATACAAGCTGTGACAAAGTTCAAGGGGCAGGCATGACTCTGAAACCTACCTACACCCCCCACAAGAAAGTATATTGGCAGACATGAATCTCAAGTAAACCTCAACAATTGGGTGTTGAATACAGATGTCATTCTAGATCTAACTAGGATGTGAAGTGTACCAGAAATAGACCGGTTTGCCTCGCGTCATAACAGGCAGTTGAGGTTCTCCTGCAAAACATCAGATGCAGAAGCTTGGAAGACGGATGCAATTCCCCCTGAGATTGACAAATCTGTTTCTACACATTTTGCTTTCTATATCCTTGATCTTCAGGGTACTCAAAAAAAAAAAAAATCAAGGAGGAAAGGCCAGAAGTCAAACCAGATGGTCATTGTTGACCAAGGCACCACTGGTTTTCACTCCTGTTTAGCCTGGCAAGGAATGATGGAATGTGTTAAGTCAGGGTGTGGACCTTCTCACACAAAACAAAGGGCCCCTGCTGTGCATCAACCTGGAAACTCGTAAAGCTAGATGATAAAACATTAATCCAAGTTAGGGATATGTACGCGAAGTGTGCTAAACATTATGAGAGAGGCATAGAAACCAAACACAAGTGCATCATATCTCACTAGAGAGACCACAAATTAAAAATAGCACCTGTCCTGAGCTACCTCCCAGACCTTTGCAAAACTGGCTCATCTTGTCCATTTTTTAAGGGCATGCTTCTGTTATTTCTGCCTGCTTTACCCGTGGACCTACCCCTTTAGGGGATCCTGCAACTTAGACCACCAAGAAGAGTGATTGCTCTACCATGGCCTTCTAGTTATGTTTTGGAGAAATTAACCTTTGCCCCCATTTGGACTAGCTGCATTTACACCTCTCAAGTTCTTAATCTTTGTTTTTCGTGGCTGTTTCCTCTGCTACAAGAAAGTCAGAACTTCAGACTTTACTGTGCAGAGAACCTTTCTTATTTGTCCATCAGGACAGGGTGCCCCTCGCACTTGCTTTGGCAGCACATATACTAAAATTGGAACAATACAGGACAGGGTACCCCTCCATACCAACCCCTGTTTTATGCCAAATGTGGTCACTGAGCTGTCTTGTAGTCGGGCATTTCATTTGCCTGTATTCTTTCCTCAACTTCAAAGCTAAGGGGCAAATCTTAACTTCCCTTGATGTGCATAGGCAGCTGTGGCCTTTATTTGCAGAGGATTAAAGAATTCAGAAAGACTGATCAGCTTTTTGTTCCCTTGGCAAGGGGAAAAAGCAGGGAAGCTGCTCATTCCCCATATAGCATGCTCATACTGTTTTCCACAGATCATGGCAAACCTGCTCCCAGACCTATGTGAGGCCACTATACTAGAGCCATTGCAGCCACCACAACCTCCATTAGAGGAGTCAGTACACAAGCTGTCCTGGAAGCTGCCACCTGGACCTCTGTACACACATTCTCAAGCCATCAGAATTTTGGGCAGCGTCTATGCCTAGGGCTGGATTTACTTCTGCTGTCCCTCAAAGTCTACTCTCCTATTTACATTCCACCAGCCAACCACCCTATAATCGTATACTTTGGGAGTCTTTCCAAATGTTGTGAATGAAACAGTGATTAGTACGATGAACAGAGTACAGTTGTTAGAAATTTGTCATAAATGTTAATGCTTGAGTATATTTACTTGTGTCAGTTCAGATTCCCTTCCTTACCCCTTTTCCTGTCTTTGTTCTTTTACATTCTTGGCACCCTAAATTGGGGAGGCTTCTAGTCATTCTGTCTGCACCTGTTGTTTCACTTCCCTACCAGCCCCCCCCCCCCACTCTTTTACTTGACTTTTTTCCCCAGTGTGGAAGATTGGGGACCTCTGTGAATGTGGAGAACATGGTTGTGCTACCATCTCTTCCATTATGGCTTTGGTGCTGTGGTCTTCTAACCTTGCCTTGACCAGGGCAAAAAAAAAATTCTGAAGATGGAGTCAGCTGCTGCACCTTTCTGTACCACTGACGTCATTGCATAGTGGTGGGAAGGTGTCAGCCAAGGCCTGGTGAAGTGGTAGAACTCTGCAAGTCAGGCTGGCCAGTCAGACTACCTACAGTCAAGAATGCGAAAAGCTAAGAATACAGCAGTAAAAATACTGGAACACCTACATTTATGGTAAGTTCCTAACACAACTGTACTATTTTCATGTACTGTATTCTGTTGCTGCCATGGTATCAAAGTATTTTTATGAAAGCCTGTAATTTAAACAAGTTTTGTCCAGTTTCTGGTTATTGCTGCTCATAACATTTATCTTTTGTGTTGGTCCATTTTGCCTTAACACAGTTTATATTTTCATTGCAGATTTCCCTTTTAATGCTGATCTCTTGATCTTGAACATAACTTTTGTTATTGAATTATCACTTGTGATATAGGCAAACATATATTTGTATAAAAGTAATTAATCCATATTAATAAGTTCACATTTATAAACATCACGCACTACATCTGTTGTTGCATGTCAAGTAATCAAACCAACTTTGCAAAAATGGTTCAACTCCTGCCTTCTGTTAAGCCTCATTCCTCCTTCAAAACATTTTTCTGCGTGTACTGTTCCCACAGTTTTCATTTTCTATGTATATTATTTAGTTCTACCCTATTCTAAAGATCCCACTTCCTGTTCTTTAATCTTTGTTACAATATTTACTATTTCAAGTATTATTGGTTTAGATTTTGATTTCCATTTTCTAGTAATTGCTTTTTTGGCAGCCACCAGAATTAAACTTAATAAGGCCTTACTATGTCTAGTCAGTTCAGATCATGCATCTCATGTCAAACAAATCATTTCCATTGTTAGTGATTTACTTGCCGAGTATTCCTGATACAGTGCTCTGTAGGAAATTTTAAAGTCTACCAACTCATTACACTCTTTCCTCCCCATTACACTTCCAACATTTGCCGTCTACCTGAAGAAAAATTATTTGGAGTCTGCTTGGGATGTAAAATTATCTAAGTAAACACTTTCAGGCAAAAATTCTAAATCTTCTAGATTTTGTTGCATATTTTGAAAGCATACTTATGTTTTTCCAGTGTTTCTTTGTGAAATGCATATCTAATTTGTCGTCTTAATCTTTTCTGACCTCTTCTGGTTGATTCTTATAGTTACCATGCAGTATTTTATATGCCCTGCTAATTATCCCTTTTTTAGCAGCAGCTTCTGTTCTTGATTCAGTTAAAACCTCAGCTAGTGCAGGTCTTTCATTTAGGATTCCTCCATCCCTTTCTCTTTGTCTATGCTATCAGTCCGATAGGGAAGGCAATCACTAGCCATCATTCCAAATGATTTCTTCACCTCTTCCCATCCTTTTACCTATCCCTCTGTAATTATTTGTTCTCAGTACCGTAGTTCATTTTCCAGTTTCCTCCAGTAAGATGTTCTTCGTGTTTCACTGTTGCAGTCATTACATTTGGGTAATCTGCTGGCAGGTTGCCCTCAGTCGGCCTGAATTCCAAAGTCTTGGGTCCTGCGTCAGTTGCTGTCTTCTCTTCCATGACGTCAGGTCGTCAGAGGTGTAAAACATGCAGCCGATGCCATTTTCTGTAGTCTTTCTTCCCGTGCGGTGCCCGAAGCAGAAGCATTTGGCAAGTGCCGGTCGGCCAACTACTGAAATGTTCGAGTTTGAATTTTCGGAACTGAAGTCTTCACTAAAGCTAAGTACCCCGTTGGGGAAACTTTTTTCTTGCTTTTTACCGATGTCAGAAAAAGTTAATAATTGTATTACTTGTTGGAAGCAAATACCTCATAAGGATTTCCATTTATACTGTATTCCTTGCCTAGGCCCTGATCACAACATGCCTGGCTGTCGGTTTTGTGCTAGATTTAACCAACGCACTATTAAGCGTAAGTATATTTTGCATCAAAGTATTTTGGAAACTGATTTAACTACCCAGAAATGTCGTTGGATAGCAGTCCGACTACTGGACTGCATAAAAAATGTAAAGAAAAGGACAGAGAAAGGCAGTCGAGATCCAAAACCGACGATGAAGCTTCTCCTAAGCCAGTCGCCGCTGGTACTCAGAGAGGCGCCTTCGCAGCCCCTGATACCCGCTACCTTCGAGTCGCAGGCCTCTACCGACACCTATGCGGAGTCCGGCATGCCGCAAGATACTCAAGGTATTGGACCAACTGATGTATCTCCCTCGGATGGGTCCAGAGCCGCTGAGCAGGTACCGGCTTCTGAGGGTGTATTCAAACCTCAACATTTGTACATCAAACCGACGACAGCTGCAAAGCCAAAGACAAAAGCAACTTCTAAACCTAAAAAAATGATGCATGAGCCACGTGCACAGGCCTGTATGCCTAAAAAACAGATGATCAAAATGGCTAAAGACCTTATTACCTTGATCAGGGGTACCCATCCCCCTCCAGATAAGAGGCCTAGGCAAGACACTGATTATGAATCTTCAGATCAGGTTTCTATTTCTTCTGATTCCTCTTCTGATCAGGAATTATCTATACCTCCCTATGAGGATTCTGATGCTGAGGAATCTATTCCATCTGCATCTCCTCCTGAGGATTATTCATTTGGAGAAACCTTGCATACTTTGGGAGCATTTTCACTGGGAGAGTCAAGACTTCTCAGAATCAAAAGAGAGACTCAGGGATTTCCTTCTACCATTAGCCATCCCCCCTGTTTTAGACATTGTGGATGATGTGTTTTTCGGAGTCAAGCTTGACCCCTGACTCCTTACCTCCGGCTCCCGGTAAGCCTGACAGATATTACAGAGTCCCCAACTCACATAAATTTTTATTTAGAAACCCTGCTGCTGATCCTGAAACTATTTCACAGGGTCCAAAGGGAGTTAAGGCCTCAACAGCAAAAAAACCCTACCCCCTCTTGCAGAGATTCTAGGGCACTGGACAGATGGGGAAAAAGGTTTATACATCTGCAACTTTGGCAATCAGGGCCTTACATTGTCAATTTCATATGCTTAAGTACCAACAACATGTTATGGGATTGCTGAAACAGAAAATGATGAATGTTAAGTTGTCTATCTCGCCTTCATTCTTGCTGGATGGGTTCGGAGCCGACCTCGGCTCCGACTCGGCCACTCTAAAAGCTCAAGAGTTGGTTCCACCGGCTCGAGGCTCCCCTTATATCCCACAATGCTAGGCGTGAGTTACCTCAGATCTCGTTTGCCGCTACAGCGATCGAGGTGTTGGTTTTCTACCGGCTTGTTGGTAAGTGTATTTTCAGTAAAGTTAGAATACTTAAACCCCTATTTTTTTTTAAGTTTAACTACTTTTCCCTTAGTTTAGTGGATTTCTACCCCTGTTTTTCATAAAATCCATTTCTTTCCACAAGAACTTAAAAGTTCTCCTCGGCCTTCTGGCCTTCCCCCATTCCCTAGTGGTGTGTGTGTTGCTCTTAATTAAAACTTTTAGTTAATTGTTTTATTTTTGAGTTTAAAATAAGATAAGTGTAATCAGTGTGTCTGACTGAGTGTGTGTGGTTACACTTTCTTGTTCTAGGATGTCTAAAGACACAAAGGTCTCAGGCTTCAAGAAGTGTGATGCGTGCTGTCAGAAAATGTCTCTGACAGACGGTCACACTTCTTGTGTCTACTGCCTGGGGCCTTTGCACCTGCAGGACTCCTGTGCTGTATGCCACGGCTTCGGTCCCAGGGTCCTGCAGGAAAGAAAGAACAAGTTGATCTTAAGGGGTCTACTTAAGCCTGAGGATTCCCTTTCTGTCTCTGGGAAGCCCTCCAAGGCTTCTAGGTCCTCGGCTCCAGCTACTGAGCCGAGACCTAAAACTGCTAAACCTCGTCTGCATCGGCTCCGGCTGGAGCCGATGAGTCTAACTTCTGTGGTTCCTCGCTCCGGCTGGAGCCGAGGTATTAGAATCCTGTCGGCTCCGACCAGACCTTCGGAGCCGACATCTAGGAAGAGATCTAGGTCACCATCCCTTGGCTCCGTTCATTCGGCTCCAGCATCTCCTCTGCTGTCTGAACGGAGCCATAAATCTCACTCCTCTAGGTCATCGAGGCTGTCGGATCATGACCTTCAGAGGGTAGTGAGTCGACTTCTTAAGTCCGAGGCACTGGCCCAAATGCTTCAGAGCCCGACTCATCAGTCGATGCCTGCCCCTGTCCATCAATATGTTCCTCCTCCGACTCCGTTGAGCTCGGATCCGGGGCGTTTCGGAACCGAGACTGTGGTAGCTTCGGAGCCGATACAGATGTCTTCGGCTCCGTCGTCGGCTCCGATTTCTTCTTCGAAGAATCTCGGCGCCGAACTTCCCTCGTCGGCTCGAGGGGTGAGTGGCATCTGACCCTTGTCCGACCCCGCTCTTCCTCTCGGAGCTTCGGCGCTGGTGAGTTCGGCTCCAACATCGGCCTCGGAGCCATCACTGTCGGTGCCGAGGGAGGTTCTCAGCTTCTCGGAGCGGGGACCTCTGGCTCTGCCTGACAGGGGTGCGTTCGAGGTCATGCGGAGTGTGTTAGAGCCTGGCTCTACTCCACAGTCGGCTCCGTCCGCCCCTCCCTCGGTGCCTCAGGTCAAGTCGACTCACTCCCTCATCCCGGACCGCAGAGAGCCAGCTCCTCAGGAACCCCTGTGGGATCTCATCCTCTTCGAGGCCTCTCCTGATTTGGCAGAAGAGCCCCTCGGAAGAGGAAGTGTAAGAGGAAACACATTGACTCACCTGAGTCCATCACATCTGACACAGATTTAGAGGATTCGAGGGTTCCCCGTTCCCCTTCTGAAGATGTCTCTTTGCAGACATTCTCGAAATCCTCAAACAGAGGGAAATTGGCCAGCCCTCAACCCTTCGGAGGATGAATCTGTGTACCTTGAGGCGTTTGGCTCTCATCCTTCCACCTCCTGGGTGTCTCCCCTTGACCCCTCATGCAGGTGGTAGCTAAAAGGCATGGATGGCTCCTGATTCAGTGGACCCCACTCCCAGAAGACCCTCAAAATTCATAACGGCACCAGCAGACAAACAGTTCTTGACAAAAGGAGTTTCTGTGGATGCTATGGTGGTAGCTGCTGCCACTAAGAAGGAACTAGCTGATCCTTCAGTGCCTGTCCATCCACCTAACAGGGAATCTAGGTCCATGGACAGGTACGGGAAGCGGATGTCCACGCCAGCGACATTTGCTATGCGTTGCTGAACTACCTGTGCCATTTTACTCGCCTTCAAAGGGACTTGATTAAAGAAGCGAGTGACATGTTGAAGGACCCTACAGCTGCGGGTTTCAAGATAAGATGAACACTCAGCTGGCTACCCTTAACTCCATAGCCAACTCCTCCATGCGCCTCCTTTCTTATGCGGCTGATGGAGCGAGTAGGGCCGCGAGGGACGGTGTAGCCTTACGTAGGCATGCCTGGATGCGGCTATGCAACTGCGGACCTTCAAGACGTCTTTCACTAATTCCCGTTCGATGGATCATCTCTCTTTGGTCCTCAAGTGAAAGAAACCTTGACTAGGTGCGAGACTGATGGCAAGACTCTTTCTGCCGTCGGAGTCCGTTTTTCTACTCCTTCTAGGCCTTACCCCAAAGGCCAGAAAAGTGGGAAAATGTGGTTCCGTAAACAATCTCAAGGGACTTCGCCTGACGCACAAGGTCGTTCCCGCCAGAGGCAGAGGCGGAATAACAATGGTAGACGCCGCCTCGAGGCAGAGGGGCTCCGCAGAACCAGGGCAATCGAGAAGCCTTCTCTGATAAGCCCTTTCAGCATCCCTGAGGTGTTGCCCGACTGCCCACCTTCGGAGGCAGTCGAGGGAAGATTGTCACTGTACCCAGAAGCCTGGCTATCCCTGACTCAAGACAAATGGGTACAGTCCGTCATTTCGAAGGCTATTCTATCCCCTTTCTTCGCATTCCAAACCAATCAAAAATCCCTTCCAGATGTTCCACCGCTCAAAGGGATCTAGCGGTTTTGAAATTTCAAAGCTGCTTGCAAAAGAGCAATTCAGCCAGTTCCAGCAGACCAGCAAGGATCCGGAATCTACTCAAGGTTCTTTTTAGTTCCAAAGAAAACAGGGGACTGGAGGCCAATTTTGGATCTCAGTATCTTGAACAGATCAGTCAAGAAAACAAGATTTCGGATGGTCACGCTGCAGTCCATCCTTCCCCTATTGGGAAAAGGAAACTGGATGTGCTCTATAGACCTTCAGGATGTGTACTATCACATAAAAATGAACAGACGCTCCAGAAGATTCCTCCGCTTCAGGCTGGGAACCAGCCATTTTCAGTTCAGGGCCCTGCCCTTTGGTCTCACCACTGCCCGGGTGTTTACCAAATGCATGGCAGTGGTAGCTTCTCACCTGAGACGACAAGGATTCCAGGTGTTTCCATATTTGGATGACTGGCTCCTCACAGCTCCCACCAAGCATCTCCTTCTGATGGCCAGGGATTACACTTTTCGCATTTGTCAAAACTTAGGCATTTCAATAAATTGCGAAAAGTCTGTTTTGTCGCCTTGTCGTACTATTACCTTCATAGGCAAATCTAGACACAGTAGACATGTCTGCGAGACTAACAGATCAGAGAATAACAGACATACACAAACTGGTCTCACTTTTCAACAACAACAGAATCAAAGCCAGGTTAGTTCTGAAAGTCTTGGGAATTATGGCGGCCATACCTCTGCTTCCATTAGCCAGATTCCACATGCGAATCCTTCAATGGATGCTCTTTACACAATGGTCATACCAGCAACTTCCAATGTCCCACACCATTATGATCACGCAGGCATGCAGAAATCATCTCATGTGGTGGATGTCTTCCCCTCAGCTCTTGTTGGGAAGACCCTTTGTTCCACCCCCTCCGGTTGCTACTCTGACAACGGACGCCTCCCTGATCGGGTGGGGGGGGCATTATCAGGGCAGGACGGTCCAGGGCACATGGCAACCAGACGAATGCCACTTGCACATAAATGTTCTGGAGGTGAGAGCAGTGCTTTTAGCGTTGCAAGCCCTTCAAGACTCTCTTCCCTTGGGAACGATTGCAATCCAGACAGACAATATGTCTGTAGTGTGGTACATCAACAAACAAGGCGGAACCAGATCCTACCCCCTGTGTCGAGAAGCACTCAGATTGTGGCAATGGGCGATTTCTTCTCAGCGTTTTCTGATAGCAACGCACATCCCCGGGAAGTCCAATCAAATCACGGACAAGTTGAGCAGAGCTATCCTCATGCCTCACGAGTGGTCTCTGAGAGACTCTGTTGTGAGAGAAATTTTCCTCAAGTGGGGTCAGCCTTGCTGCGATCTTTTTGCTACTCCCCAAAACAGCAAGTGCAGAGATTATTTCACTCTATTCCCTTTACCAGGCCAACCCAGCAGAGACGCTCTAGTCCAAGTTTGGCTCCGGGGACTTCTGTATGCATTTCCTCCCTTCCCACTAATCTCTCAAGTGATACAGAAAGCTATCGCTCAGAAGGCCTCGTTGATCCTCATTGCTCCTTACTGGCCTCGACAGGTGTGGTTCCCCTTCCTACATCAATTTCTATTGGAGCGACCTTGGCATCTGGACCTAGTTCCAGATCTTTTGATCCATCAGTCGGGTCAGTTACATCGCTCCCTCCTCTCTGAACCTCACTGCTTGGTTCCTCCAGTTCCAACCTTAGCCAGGCTTCCTCAATTATCTTCCTCCGTTCGAGATATTTTGATAGCTTCCCATAAATCTTCCACTCGGAAGATTTATTTGAGTAAGTGGAAACGCTTCACATATTGGGCTCAAGGAAGGGACATAGATCCTTTCACTGCTTCCATCCAAATAGTTCTTGAATTTCTAGCTGAACTCTTCCATGCAGGTTCATCTCCTTCTACTCTTAAAGTTCAATTGGCAGCTATTTCTAACTTTCATGTGGGTATTTCTGAGTCTGCCTTAATGTCCCACAAGCTTTGCAAAGCCTTTTTGAAAGGAGTTTTTCTTCTCAGACCTCCTATAAGAAATCCTCCTTCTCCTTGGGACCTAAATTTAGTTCTTACTTCTTTGATTCTTCCCCCTTTCGAACCTGCAGCCTCCTGTTCTTTAAAATTGCTATCATGGAAGACTCTCTTTTTGGTAGCTATTACGTCAGCTAGAAGAGTTTCAGAACTTCAAGCACTCAGTTGTCGACCTCCTTATCTATTGTTCCATAAGGACAGGGTATCCTTACGAACCAACCCATCCTTTTTGCCTAAGGTAGTCTCGACGTCAAACCTAAATCATTGACCTCCCTGTCTTCTTTCCAGAATATTCCAATAGGTCTGAACAAAAATTACACTGGCTAGATGTTCATCGTCAGTTGAGGTACTATTTGGATAGAACAAAACAATTCAGAAAATCTGACCAGCTGTTTGTCTCCTATGCAGAAGGCAGAAAGGGACTTTCAGTTTCAAAGGTATCATTATCTAGATGGCTAACATCTCTGATTTCCCTTGTTTATGAAATTAGACACCAAAAGCTGCCTAATAAACCTAAGGCCCATTCCACCAGAGCTTTGGCTACTTCTTTAGCCTTCCAAGACAGACTGCCTATTGACACCATTTGTGCAGCGGCTACTTGGGCTTCTCCTCACACTTTCATTTCTCATTATAAGTTAAATTTAGCTTCTAGGCATAGAGCTAACTTTGGTTCCACTGTTCTCAGGAGTCTGTTCCGTTAGGCCACCCGGGACAAGGTGCTAGGGACGCGGTCCCATCCAGCAAGAATGAAGGCGAGATAGACAACTTAACATATAGAAGTTATGTTCTTACCATAACGTTCCATGTTAGTTGTCTTCTTCTCGCCTTTCATGGCCCCACCCTCCTGCCCCTGGCCTGGACAGACCTAGAGGAGTTGTGATTGTGACCTCTCTTTCTACCACCTCTTTTATTAGGCATATGCTGTTGTGCATATTTCCTGGATGAGGATATAGGTCACCCTTCTTTCTCCCTGGTTAGAAGTGGACTTTGTTATAGTTATGCTCATACTATTATAAGCTGGGGTTAGCTTACAAACGAGATCTGAGGTAACTCACGCCTAGCATTGTGGGATATAAGGGGAGCCTCGAGCCGGTGGAACCAACTCTCGAGCTTTTAGAGTGGCAGTCGGGCCGAGGTCGGCTCCGAACCCATCCAGCAAGAAGAAGGCGAGAAGAAGACAACTAACATGGAACGTTATGGTAAGAACATAACTTCTATTTTCAGAATGTGCAGAAAATAAAAAATTGCAGGAATTATTGCATGCAGCTGAACAATTTGGAAAGCATACTTTGCAATGTGGTTTTGATTCTTTAGAGGCCTCCTGCAGGGCCGCAGTTACTGGATCTTTGATTAGGAGGAGGTATGCCTGGTTAAAGGAACAAAATTTGCCTGATCATGTTAAAGCCAAATTGCTAGATGCACCTTTACAGCATGATTCTCTGTTTGGTATTAAGGCAGAAGAGGTTTTAAAGAAAATGGAAGACAAAGCTAAGTCTATGCAAACTGTTAAAGATTTCTTACAAGTGCAGCCACCAAGATTCAGTAGACACTGGCCTACAAAAAAATGGTCCTTTCCTGTGTCAGACAGAGCTCAAAGGGGCAAATCCAGATGCCCTAAGGGTTCCAGGTACCAGGCTCAAGACTCATACAGGTCAAAGCAATGGGGCGCATCCACCTCCAAATCTGGAGGAGATAAAGCGCAAACCTACAGAAAGCAATCACAATGACTTCCCTCTGCCTATACCAAGCACTTATCTTTTGGCAGCACCCATAGGGGGAAAATTAGCACTTTTTGCTCAAAATTGGCAGTTAATAACCCAGGACAAGTGGGCACTAAACATCGTATCACAATGATACAGGTTCTGTTTCCACACTCTGCCAATGACAAATGGTTGGCCAGATCTGCCAAAAAATCAATGGGCAGAGGCACAGAAACGGGTTACGTCCCTCGTGGGTATGGGGGCCTTTCAGACTGTACCAGAACAGGAAAAAGGACAGGGTTTTTACTCGACTGTTCTTGGTAGCCAGAAAGGACAAGGCCTGGCGGCCAATACTGGATTTGTCGATTTTGAATACATACCTGGACATTCCAAAATTCAAAATGCTCACTTTGCAGCAGCTTCTGCCTATGCTGGGCAAGAATGCTTGGATGGTGACTTTAGACCTAAAAGAGGCATACCTGCATGTCCCAATAAGACAGTCGTGCAGAAGATACCTCAGATTCAAGGCTGGCTTAATGCATTACCAATTCTCTGCACTGCCCTTTGTAAAGACCCCAGGCGCAGTAGATAAGCCAAAGTGCCTGGCACCAGTTAATTGCATTTTGCAGACAAAGAAGTATTCAAATATATCCTTACTTGGACGACTGTCTCATTCAAGCAGAGAACAAGGACACTCTTCTGCGACACCTGGCATTTGTGAAAAGGCTTCTAACATGCCTAGGGTACACAATAAATGAAAAGAAATCACAACAGGTACCCTCTCAAAAGATAACATTCCTGGGTGCAAGCTTGAATACAACTGCCCAGATGGCTTACCTCACGCCAGACAAAGGCAACTGACTACTTACTTCAAACTGATGGCAACAAAAACCCAGTCTTCTGCAAGACAAATTCTGCAGGCACTGGACTTCATGGCATCCTGCATCCTACTAATTCCATATGCAATACTGCATATGAGGAAACTTCAGTGGTACCTAAAAAGTTTATGGAGTCAACATTCACACAGTCTGGAAACAATGATTCCTTTCATTCCCTGCCTGCAACAGGAGTTTCTATGGTGGGCAAAGTCCTGTCACCAAAACATGGGATGGCCCTTCACTCTACCCCTTGCCAGTCAAACCTTAACAACAGACGCATCAGATTATGCCTGGGGGGGCCCACATGGCAGGATGATGCATTCAGGGCATACGGGCACCAATTCAGATGCATCTACATGTCGACCAGATAGAGATGCTAGCTGTTCAAAATGCCTTAACAGCTTTCAAGGACTTAATTCATCCAGGACGACTACTGATAAAGATGGACAACACCACAGTCATGTGATATATAAACAAGCAAGGAGGCACACACTCATACCCCCTTTGCAGATTAACCATGGCACTGTGGGACACAGTCTTGACCTACCAAATACATCTTCAAGCTCAATTCTTGCCAGCAAAACAAAACACTCTGGCAGACAATTTAAGCAGAAATTTTATGGATCCTCACGAGTGGAAACTAAATCCGCAAGTCTTCAGCATGATAACAGAGAAATGGAGGAGCCCAGACATAGATCTATTTGCCTCTCCTCAAAATTATCAACTGAAAAGATTCTGCACAAGGACTTATCACAGACAAGCATGGAAAGCGGACGCCCTATCCTTCAGTTGGAAAAACGTATCAGTTTACACCTTTCCTACTCTGCCTCTTCTACCCAAGGTCCTCCTAAAAGTCAGACAAGAGAAGCCAAAGATGATATTAATTGGCCCGGACTGGCCCCGCCAGTACTGGTAACCAATCCTAAGGAATTTGTCTCCATACCCACCTTGGACCTTGCCTCAAAAACCACAACTACTGTCCCAGCAAAACAATCAGATCCTGCACAATTAACTACAGACTCTGAACCTGGCAGCATGGCTAATCCTGTAATCATACAAACTACACCTCTCAGTAAAGCTGTGATGGATGTCATTTTGGAAGCCAGAAGGCCTAGTACTAGAAAATCTAATGCTGACAAATGGAAGAGATTCTGTGCTTGGAATCGAGCACAAGGAACTGATACAGCAGAACCACATATTCCTCAGATGTTACAATACTTAACTGAGATACTTGACAAAGGCCTATCTTTCTCATCAATAAAAATCCATGCCTCTGCCATTTTGGCTTTTTACAATACAGACACCCCAATCTTTTCTTATCCTTTTACTAAAGCAGTATCTTAGAGGAGCCAAAAATTTAAGGCCTCCTAAAACACCATTACCTGCATGGGACCTCAATAATGTGTTGGAAAAGCTCACCCTGCCTCCATTTGAACCAGCTGCTACCGCTGATATAAAGTTCTCATCATGGAAGACAGCTCTGCTACTAGCAATTACTTCAGCAAGAAGAGTTTCAGAGCTACAGGCCCTCATAGCTGTAGAGCCTTTTATCATATTTTACCCAGACAGGGTGTCTCTGAGGACAAATCCGACTTTTATGCCTAAGGTCGTTTCCAGTGTGTCTCTTAACCAAACAATTCATCTGCCAACGTTTTATCTAAATCCGCAGAACAAAGGTGATAGAATTCTGCATTCCTTGGACATACACAGACCGCTAAGATTATACTTGAGCAGGACTAAAGCTCTTAGAAAAACTAAGCAATTACTAGTGTCATATGCTGCAGGATCAGAAGGAAAGGTGATTTCAAAGCAGACAATTTCAAAGTGGATAAGCCATTGCATCCGTTTCTGCTACTTAAACCATGGCAAACCTGCGCCCAACGGCATTGGGTCTCTCCATCAGAGCTGCAGCTACTTCAGCAGCCTTTCTCAGAGGAGTACCACCCAAGGACATTCTAGAGGCTGCTACTTTTTCTGTTCACACCTTTACAAAGCATTACCATTTGCCTCCCTACTCTTAAGTCCAGGGCAGGCTTTGCCACTGCAGTGCTGCAGGGCCTTATAGCCTCACCTAATGCTGTTTAGCTCAGGCCTCCCAACCATAGCTTTGGGATTTTACCGAAATGTAATGACTGCAACAGTGAAACATGAAGAACATAGTACAGTTGTATACACTTACCATAAATGTAGATGTTAGAGTGTATTCACTGTTGCAGTCCAGGTTACCCACTCGCCATCCCCCTGTCATTCTACAGTTGATCTTTCCTTCTCTATCTTCTACAACCTATGTGGTGTATTTGCTTGTAGATGAAGGTAAAGTTTATATTGATGCAGGTATGTATATGTATGTGTGTGTGTGTGTGTATATATATATATATATATATATATATATATATATATATATATATATATATAGTATTGCTACCTTTTGGGGGGCACCTGACATCGGGGGCAAGAAAAACTAAAGAAAAGTGCGCTGGCTGCATGTTTTATACTCCTGACGACCTGATGTCATGGAAGAGAAGACAGTAACCGACGCAGGACCCAAGACTTTTGAATTCAGGCCGACTGAGGGTAACCTGCTAGCAGATAACCCAAATGTAATGACTGCAACAGTGAATACACTCTAACATCTACATTTTTGGTAAGTGTACACAACTGTACTTTTCACCTCCCTCATGCCTGTTCTCTGTATTCCTAATTACAGTCATCCCTTTCAGCAGAATCTCCTTACTCCATTTCTGTGTTGAATTAGTTCTTGGTATAATTTGTGCTACTTTATGAATATAATATTCTATATAACTGCTGTTATTCTCCTTAAGGATTTGCATCCAGAATGCCATTCTTTGCTTGTTTCTTGAATTAGCCCCCCCGCCCACTTCATCGTCATCCTTTTCCACTTTGAATTGTAGCTTTCTGCTTTTTCCATGTATGAATCTTAACTGTGTAGCTCTAAAATATCCCTTCAGATCGGGTAATACTAAACCTCTTGATTCTATTGAGAGAATCAGCTTATCCCGCTTGACTCTTACTATTTTCCACTCACAAATAAAATCCTTCAACTTTAATATTGTCAACCAGATGAGAAGTTGTGTATATTCAATATATGCCTGGCCTGTGTATAAAATTGAAGGGACTTAAACATTTTTACTGCTTGTATCTTGCTATCCATATCCATAGGGAAGAGCTTCCAGTCTCTCAATTTTTGTATCCTCTTTTGTTTAGTGGCTTCCCACATATCCTTAGCTGCTATAACAGGATCCTTTTTAATATGTACTCCTAAATACTTCATTTTATCATGTCCCCATAAATATGGGTATTGCTTTACCAGTTTATGTGTGGGTACATCGTTTATAGCTGTAGCCTTTGATCTGATATTGTCACTGTCATTTTTCCTCAACCTGTGGGTCTCTGATCCAACTCGGCCATTTTCCAAGCTGAAGAATCGAAGCTTGAGCTCCCCACATCCTACTCATAAAGCCTCATTCCCCCCAGCCTACCTGAGATCTCATTTGCCTCTCGTAGAGTAAGCATCAAGGTTTCTTCAATGCAGAGCTCCTCCAGTGTTTGAGTGATTGTCTATTCAGAGTGAGAGTTTAGTGTTTAAATTCTTATTGCGATTTTCTTTCCTACTCTGACTCATTCTGTCATAGTTTTTCCTTCGTCAGTGAGTTAATTGGGTTTCTGTCCTCCTTAACCCTTCTCTATTTATCTTCCTTTCATTGTTCCTATACTTATAAATATATATATATATTTTTTTTCTTCTTGCTTAATTGTGATGGCGAAGCCCAAGTCTGATTCCACGACAGGCAAACCTTTAAGGTTCAAGAAATGCACTTCCTGTGGGCACAAGATCCTGTTATCTAATGCCCACAGGGAGTGCATGTACTGTCTGAGGATTGCTCATTTGGATAACTCATATCATTTGCACAGCTTTCTGTCCGCATGCTGTGGTAGATCAGAGAAATATGTTGTTTCTTAAGGGCTTGCTTGCTTCTTCCTCCTCTTCTGCTATTCCTGCTACTTAAGGGGCTCAACCCCCCTCCAGGTAGCATAACGAGACCTGGGAAACCAGGAAACATTCCCCAGATAGGACCTCTTCATCTGTTTCAGACCCAATTAAAAGTCGTCAAAGTCCTCTGATCTGACTTCTTTGGGCTCTACCCTCTCATCTCTGCCTTGTCCTCCTCCGCCTTGGGTTCCACTCGCCAGCTCAGAGCCGAGTACATCGGCGCAGAGATCTCTGTGCTGGGAGTTCTCCCAAGAAACCATCAAGACCACCTTAAACAACTTCACCCACCAGGTCCTCTTACAGTTTATCCAAGACTGATGTGGATAGACTGATGAGGTAGTTTCTTCAGGCACAGATTCAGATGGGGGTTATGCCAGCTACATCCCCAACTGGATCAGTCAGCAGAATTTCCCCTTTTTGCCCTGTAGCTTCTTCTCCGATACAACCTTCAGTTTTGGAGCCTGCTGATGCATTGGTCCCAAGAGCTGAGATGTTGGAGACGATGGTGCTGATCACTTCATCTCCAATGGACCTCCCCGACACACATTTGGCTCCAACAGAGTCTCTGCCTAGGGAGTCTTGAAGCCGTAGCCTCAACATCGAGTTGAGGGGGCTTACTTTTACTCCAAAGCTTACAGAGCCATCGATTCCCCTCAGAGCCTCTGTGTTCAACAGCTCAGCTCAGATTCCCCCCCTTTAGAGCCGTGGGTTCCAGGTGCTCGGGTGATATCCTTTCCATTCGCTTCAGCTCTGGAGGGATGACACTCTTGTACTCCCATTTTCCCTGCATTGGAATTGGTGGAGAAGGTCCTCTCTCATCCTAGGAGAGCCTCTGTTCTTTCTCCCTCTGCAACGCTCCCCGCCCCCATGGATACTGTGTCTGAGGCCTCTCGTCTAGCACAGGGACAGCTGGCCCTAGGAAGCCTCTAACCCATCCCTTCAGTGGAACCCCAGTTTTCTTCTAATACATTCCCAGAGCATCCCACTAAGGAGGTTCCACCCAAGAGATTCTGTAAAAGGAGGCACCTGGATTCCCCCTACGAATTCTTCATTACTGACACTGATTTTGAGGAAGGGGAGGGTTCCCCAAAATCTCCATTTGAGGATGTCTCCTTTGCGGATATCCTAGAGATACTCTGCTAAAGAGGTGGTTGGTCTGCCCAAAACTCCATCCTAGAGGAAACAGTGCTGTTGACTTTCAGGTCCAGCCCATCTACATTGTGGATGTCCCCTCTGCAGATGCTGTTATTGATCTTGTATTTACCAGGTCATGGAAGGAAGTGGACATTGTGGAACCCATACCGAAGAGGGACGACAAAATTCTTAGTGCACATACAGATAGGGCACATTGGACAAAAGGGATTCCTGTAGATGCCATGGTGATTACGGCAGCCACTAAGAGAGAGTTTGCTTAGGAAGGCTCCTCTGTCCATCCCCCTAACAGAGTCTTGGGCTATGGACAGGTTTGGCAAAAGAGTTTATGCTTTGGCCACCTTCACCTTACAAGCATTGAACTACTTATTCCATTTTACTAGGCTACAGAGAGACGTTGTCAAAGAACACTCTAGCTCTACTGCACAGTCCATGTATGCCGAGGATCAGAAGACCTTTCCTTCCAGAATGGCCACTCTACAATTGATATTGAATGCATCCATGAGGTTGATTTCCCACCCTGCAGAGTGTACCTCTAAGGTGGCCAGTTCGAGTATTACCATTAGGCACCATGCCTGGATGCAGCTGTGTGACTTTACAGAACCTTTCAAGGCATCATTCATCAATGCACTCTGTGACATCCAGCCAATACCCCACTGGACTCCAACAATTAAATGTGACATCCTTTACTATCGTGGGTCAATATCTAAGGAGCTTCAATCCGCACTACGGACTCCAGTGTGAGACTGTCACTTACAGGAGTAATATTTCACAATTTTCCCCTAAGAGCACAACAGGAACATGCTCTATAATCTGGGACTGGACTGTATACTTCTGTCCACCCCTAATGTAACTCCTTATTACACACTTTAGAGCAAAGTATCCCAGTTTAAGACCTCTGATGCACTCACAAAGGAAATTTAAATCTCATACATCCAAACACTTCTAGGAAAGCCTGACCCAGATTTCCAGCTGTGACATTCCCCAAAATAGTACAGTAATGCTGCCACCAATTAGAGTGTCTTCATGCCCTTCTAAAGGGGTGTCTAATTATGAAAATTAAATATCAAAGTAATGATAGCTCTGACAAGAAGTGGCCAGGCCTTCGAGGTGACCTGGGGAGTGTCAAACAGGTATAAGCACTCTCTAATCCATAAAGAAAAACACTGATTTCCAGCCACAATGTAAAGTAATGGAAAACATTTAATAAGTAAAATGATTACAAAAATGTAAATCAATAACTTTCAGTAAACACCAGAATTCAATCACTAGAAATGTAAACTTAAACTGTAGGATAAAAATCCATAATCCTAGAAAAACTCTGAATAACTAAACTTTCCTGACATATAAGGCCATGTCAAACCCAGATTTGATGAATATGCTTCACCTCAAAAAATCTAGATCCCTCAGAACCACAAGGGCGGGAGACTTAAACCTTGACACGGTTATAAATAGAACGTGCTGGAGGGACAGATTCATCACCCAGAGACTCCCTATGCTGTGGAACAAAATCCCGGTACATGTGAGGCAGAGCACCTCGCTGGCCTTGTTCAAGAGGAATCTTGACCAATGGATGGGAGATCGCAGATATACCCCAGGGATTACTTCAGTGTCACTGCTTGACAGAGGCACAGAAAAATGATAGGCATAGTTTTTATTCAAACTAAAGGGGTGGCGAAAGCCACATAACTATGTGCTAGGCTTATAAATGCCCTTGGGCAGATAGCCTAGTATGAACCTATGAACCTAATCTAATTGGAGAATACTGTCCCTGATCTAATTTAACACATAACAGCAAGGCAAAGGCAGTCTTAACAGTTTTTGGTGAGTTTTCTTTCATGGGTGCCCTCTGACTGCAGCTCTTGACTAACTACTCAGCACTTGACTAACTGCACAGTTGTTTGAAAAAGTTTTTTTTTTTTGTCAGTCAGCTGTTCAAAATAATCGCCTAGCAACCAGGAACATTCCAGTGATATCACCCACTGTTCAGCTGATTCTCCACAATGCTTCAGAATCTCCTTCTCAAGCATGAGCAATTAGAAATGTTTTAAAACACTGACAGATTTTTTAAACATCCTTCGTCCGTGATAAACAGCAGAATATCCATCCAGAAATGCTTTCATCAAATTCACATGCTCATTTCTTTCCAAATGTGTCTCCTGTAGCATTATTTGCCCTCTGCATTTCTAAATATAATTAAGTATTCTTTTCTTTTTGCTGTACCTGTGAGGCTGTTCACATTCTGAGGTAGTATGGAAGGTGTCACTGTCATAAGTCATTATTCCTACCTGTTATATATGGCAGCTTTTTTAAATGTCTTTTTCCAGGTTTTACGATACATCCACCCATTAACATGTGGCAGGTTAGTCCTTTATACAGTTTTGTCATACCATCAACATTGGAAACTAATTCACATTTTACAAGACTTTTTTTTGTTTTAATAAAAACTCTCAGAATCAGAAATACACTCCAGAATACCCCAGTAATATCTTAAGTTAATAAAGTCACACAGCTTTTTTTTTTGTCTTTATCACAGTGTGTGAAAACAACTTGAATGCTTTCAGAAAGCATCAACTTCCCATGAAAAAAACATTGTTCTGTCCTTTATTGGCTTTTTAACAGCTTGTCTCCATGGAAACATGAGACAAAAGAAAAATGTAGTCCTCTGCTGCAGCCTGAAAGACAAGCTGGAACGTTTATTGCTAAAAGACAAACTTTTCATTACATTTGGTGTTCTCATATTTACTTGTTTCCACTTAAAATTCTTTATTTGATGAGGCTTAAGCAAGGGTCTTTATTCAGACATTCACCTATGAAAAAGTAAGAGAAAACATATTGGCTCTAAATAAACTATGGTCTGTGTACTTTTACACCCCATTCACAACCTCAACAACGCAAGATTACATCATATTAACTTTAACATACTTTTGTCTAGCTTTTCTTCTCATTTTGCACTGTAATACCAACATTTCTTAATGCCAGAAAACAAAGAAGAGAGGAATAGGAAAGGTATATGTTACTTTAGTTACTTCATCACATACAAGAACAACTAAAATGCTTTAAAATATGCAATGTATATTATGAAAAACTTCATAGAAAAACTGTTAAGAACAGAAATTGTTTTACTTACTGTTACCTTTTCCCTTCCACTTTCCCTCCCCTGAGGCCCCTTCCAAATATTAACGATATGAAGTAAGGCAAATGCTTTTTAATTCCCCACAAGTTTAACAAAACAAAAGTCCACTGTCTATACTCATTCTTATGCAGCCGTATTACACAAATGTAATTGATTCTTTGTAGTCTCAAATTTATTAACCAATTTCTGTGTTGCTGGCCTTTTTCCTGTTCATCCCCCTCTTCCAACTCCAGATTCTGGTTCAGTTCCAAGGTACTCTTGATTCTTCTGGTCATCTCCTGTTCTTTTCTTGGTCTCTCAAGCTTTTTCCTTTTCAGTAGTGGAAAAGGTTTCACTAGAAAAGTCTCTCTGTATGTGCTTTATTATTAGAAGAATGAGAAGCAGAGTCCCCCTCTGCTCGATGACTCAGTTTTTGTTGGACAGACTTTTGCATTTCTTTCTTGGCCTGTTCTCCATCAAAAATGACTTGGATCTTCCAGGAAAACATATTCTGAAGAGAGCTGGATACAGCAGCTTGAATCTCACACCTGCCTCTTGACATTCACTGATTACTGGAATAAATTTGTTCTATTCTGCCTGGTTTATGATGAATAATGATCTTCCACAACACACTGCTGTCTCCAACTTTTAATAGTTTGCCCTTTGCCACAGTTTTGTCAGGATCAGCTCTTTCTGCCAGTAGAGTTGCATCTTTACTAATAAAGGTCTTGGTTGCTTTGCCATGGCCTGAGTTGGAGTATGCACACAATGCGCCCTTTCATCAATTCCTGCTGTGAAAACCATTCCAGTTGTTAATTTGGGCCTTTATAAAATTAAGTCTCTGTTCCTTCTAGTTTCTGTGGTACAGCAGAAAATCTCAGATTTTCCCTGTGTGATAGCTCCTCTAATTTTATCATTTTTAAACCTTTATTGAGCAGTTTTTTACTCATTCAGCCCTTTCTTCATTTTGTCCTCTGATTTTTGCAGTTTTATTAGTTCATCTGAATATCTGTTAAAAGCTTCTGACATTTTTCCAGCCTTTTGTTATTTGAGTTGTACTCCTTCAGTTTCATTTATTTTAATTAGCTGAAAGTACATTTCACTTATTTTTTTCTTCTAGATTACTGGAAACCATATCATGCACCAAAGCTGGAGCTCAGCAGAATTATTCATATTCAGTGTTTTCTAATCACCTTTTCTATTGATTTTCTTTCAGGCTCTTTTAATTTCTTCTTTGCTGGCATCCAGGTAGTGTACCTACTAGCCAATAACTGATTTTTACTCAAGCTAACAATATCAGTGGCTTGTTGTTTCTCTTTTCCTATTTTCACACTGGAAGAGGTAAAGTTGTTGATTAGTGTGCAACCATCTTGGAAGTCCATAGTCAATAAGTTAGAGATGTTCTAAGATAATATACCGGGAATTATTTGACAGTCTTCCCTGCCTGTTTTTGCGTGTGTAATTGCTTGCTAATGGAAAATTTAAAAAAAAAATTAACAAGCATAGGAATCTGTCTAGTTCCAACCTCACCACCACGAGTGTTGAGGAAAAAAAAACAGAGAAACTAAGTGGTCTTAAACCTTCGTTAATGAGCTCAGTCACAATAATTCCCAAAAACCATGAAACCCAGGTAGTGTTTCAAAGCAACAAGCCTTTATTAGTCACGGACAAGCGATTCTTAGTAACAAAAATCAGAAATATTTTACGAAGTTAAATATATTAGCTTTAAGTAGGTGTGGAAAATATCTTCTTTCGGCTGCTCACGTTAGGGGTCGCCACAGCAGATCAACTGTTTCCATTTCTTCCTGTCCTCTGCATCTTGCTGTATCACAACAACCACCTGCATGTCCTCTCTCACCACATCCGTATACCTTATCTTAGGCCTTCCTCTTTTCCTGTTACCTGTCAATACGTATTGTTTAATTTTAAACCAGCCTATTCAAGTTTACACACAAAACTGTTATTCAAGATCCTGGTTCCCTCCCCCTATAAATGTAGACTTTCATACCAGTGTGTCTGTATTTGCCAAGTGGATTTTTATTCAGTAATGAAGACAAAACTCTTAGCCCTTGCAGTTGTTTGTTTTGCCACCCTGTAAGCGCCTTATCTTCGCCCATTCTATGTACATGTAATTCCTAGGAAAAAGTTGGCTTATGTGTCGCTTCACTTTCCGTATGATCATACTCTGGTCCTCAGACCATTGCTATACTGCTGTGATTATGTTCCAGGCATTATTTCTTTGTAGCAAGTAGCATCAAGCATCTACTGCCTATTGTCTGCTTCTGTACTCGTGTCTCCTTTATGTGACGTCATTCTTCACCTAACACATGTGTGCACACCCATACAGTCTGTTAGTGTTTGGGGACAGCATAAGGAAGAGTGCTGTTGTGACCTGTCTGATGACCTTGTATTTCTTGAAAGATTATGTACTTCTTCCCCACTTTGTTGGAGACCAGTTATCCCAAAGTATGTGTAAGAATGTATTTCAAACCACATACTCCTAAACTCAGCAGAAGGCCTCAGTGGGTTAGACCAAGCCATAGGAGGGAAAACTACCGTAAGGCTCTGAAATGGTCAAGCCAGGATTATGGATTGAAAAGGACTGTGGCACAAGTAAATGTCTAAAGAAGAAAAAAAGTATAGTGATGGTCTGTTAATGACATGGCATTTTTCTTTTTCCACAGTTTCATATTGCATTAAAAAGACACCACCATTGCTTAACTTAAAATGGTGTTTCAAAATGTAGATATTGCTATTATTATTATTATTGTTGTTGTTCTGTTAGACAATGCATTCACATTTGTTTTTATAGTTGTAGCAACACTCAAGCTACAACACTGTGATACTTGACTGAGATATTGAGCTATACTGATGGTTAACTTTTTTATTTGTTTATTTAGGAGAAAACTTGTTCCTTTAAGTAGAAAAGTTGAGAGAAGAGAAAAAAGGAGAGAGGTATTGTTTCAACCTTTGCATTGCTGAACTATGTCCTTTCTGTTATATACATTTTTCTGTAATTCAGTATCTAACAACTCCACAGGTTGCACTTGTCTTGTGTAAAAGAAAAATTAAGACTGCAGTATCTTGTTCTGAATTAGTAGTCTTACTTGACGAGCAGAGAAGCAAACGTTAATCAATAAGTAATTATTTTCTTTAACTGTGACCCCCCCCAATTAACACAAGCAAGTGTGAAAGAAATACAAGATCATCTGTTTTATGCAATGTTTCTCGCAGGTAAAATATCACATTGCTGCTTACCTTCAGGATTCTGCTGTTTTGTAAAGTGCTTGTTTATGTAGAATATAAATAAGTAACTTAAGTGTATAGTACACAGTTGTTTCCTAATGTGTAAAGTACACTCATATTTTGTAAACGTAGCAGTCCCAAACCTCTATAAGCCAGTTACAATATTTTCTTAATCTTTCTGTTTTTTTTTTCCTGGTCTTTCATGAGTGATTGTAGTATCTTGGCCGTCAGAGATGCAGTGGCTGTAAAAAGTGTACACACACCTGTTAAAATACCACGTTTTTGTGATATAAAAAATGAGACCACAATAAATAATTTCAAAACTTTTCCCACCTTTAATGTGACCTATAACCTGTATAATTCAATTGAAAACCAAACAAATCTGTTAGGGGAAAAAATATAAAAAATAACAAACTTACACTACATTGGTTGTGCATGTGTGCACAACCTTAAACTAATACTTTGTTGTGTGTGCACACCCTTAAACTAATACTTTGCTGAAGCACCTTTTAATTACAGTGTTCAGTCTTCTTGGGTACACACCTGCCATCAATATAAGAGACTCTGATTAATCCCAAGTAAAATTCATCTGTCATAGTAGGATTTTTCTGACATTTACTCAGTTGCCTGCTACAGCAAAAGTCATGGTTCGCATAGAGCTTACAAAGCATCAAAGGGATCATTGTTGAAAGTGATCAGTCAGAAGAAGGGTACAAAAAAATTTCCACAGCATTGGATATACCGTGGAACACGGTGAAAACAGACATCAAAAAGTGGAGAAAATGTGGGACAACAGTGACTTTGCAAAGAACTGGATGTCCCTCCAAAATTGATGACAAGACGAAAACTGGTCAGGGAGACTGCCAAGAGACCTACAGTAACACTGAAGGAGCTGCAGTAATTTTTGGTAAGTACAAGTTGTGTACTACATGTGACAACAATCTCCCGTATTCTCCATATGTCTGGGCTATGGGGTAGGGTTACAAGATGGAAGCCTTTTCTTACAGAGAAAAACATCCAGGCACGGCTAAAATTTGCAAAACAATACATCGTCTCCCAAAAGCATGTGAGAAAATGTGTTATGGTCTGATGAGACCAAGGCTGAACTTTTTGGCTACAATTCCAAAACGTTTGGCGCAAAAACAACACTTCGCATCACCAAAAGAACACCATCCCCACTGTGAAGCACGGTGGTGGCAGTATAATGCTTTGGGGTTGCTTTTCTTCAGCTGGAACTGGGGCTTTAGTTAAGGTGGAGAGAATTACGAACAGTTCCAAATAGTCACTTTTGGCCCAAAACCTTCAGGCGTCTGCTAGAAAGCTGAAGATGAAGATGAATTTCACCTTTCAACACAAAAATGACCCCAAGCATACATCCAAATCAACAAAAGAATGGCTTCACCAGAAGAAAATTAAAAGTTTTGGAATGGCCCAGCCAGAGCTCACACCTAAATCCAATAGGAAATCTGTGGGGTGACCTGAAGAGGGCTCTGCACAAGAGATGCCCTCGCAATCTGACAGATTTAGAGTGCTTTTGCAAGGAAGAGTGGGCAAATATTGCCAAGTCAAGATGTGTTATGCTGATAGAATCATACCCAAGAAGACTGAATGCTGTAATTAAATCAAAAGGTGCTTCAACAAAGTATTAGTTTAAGGGTGTGCACACTTATGCAACCAGCTTATTGTACTTTTTTTATTTTTTATATTTTTTCCCATAACAGATTTGTTTGCATTTCAATTGAATTGTACAGGTTATAGGTCGCATTAAAGGTGGTAAAAGTTTTGAAATTATTTATTGTGGTCTCATTTTTTTATATCACAAAAACCTGGCATTTTAACAGGGGTGTGTACACTTTTTATATCCACTCTATAGGCTGCATGCTGGCTTTGATCTTCAGGCCAGGTCCCTTAATATACATTTTGTTATGGTATTACTCTGAGAAGCATCCTTTGATGAGCTATACTCCGTTATCAGAAGTCAGTTTTAAGGATCACAGTTTTTGTCTCGATTAAAGGTGCAATGATTGTTGATCAGTTCTTGTAAATATGCACATTTTCTTGTAGCAACACCAATGTAGTTAGCATTTTTTTCAAATAAGAGAAAACAAATCAAATGAAATTCCCATTTTGTTGTGATTTAACATTTATTGATTGCATCCTAACCTTCTTTAAAACTTGCTACTCTTATAAAAGAGTAGTCAATTTATAATTACTAGAAAAGATGACACATACACAAGTAGTAGGGTGTTGATGTTTAATCTTTAGGCAGAATTCATGTTGCATAACTTTAGAACTCTGCCATTCATATCCCATGTTAGTAAAAGTATAAGGAAGCTGTTGAAAACTGGGGGGTAAACATTCAGTGAACTACTAGTCACTTTTAGTGATTCAGTAATCTGTCCCAGAGTCGTGCTACTGTTTGTTGATAGCTGATTTAAATCAGACTACCTTTTTTGTGTAAATTTTATCAGTTCTCAGGTTAAGTATATGACCAAGGAAACTGTAATGGAGCTCATCTGCATCACTCAGTACTGCTGGGAGACTAACAGTATCCCTATTAAGTATACTTCTCTCCATGCATTTCCAGTGAAAATTTGCAGTCACTCTTCCAGTCCTCCAGACTGGTTTTAAAGGCTGCTAGGGAAGTACTGTGCCTAATAGGTAATAACGATCTGTTCTTGAAATGGGGGAATGTCTTGGATTAGATATCTCTTTCACCATTTGGTCTTTATGCTGTAGTACAGGCTTAGGTCTTCAGAGATGTTATTTGCTTTACCACTAGTTCTGTTTAGACAAATGGGTTGCTCGTGCACAGCATGGAATGCCAAGGAGAAATTACCCGTCAGGAGTCTGCATGACACTGAGTAGTGGACAGGGCCTTTGCACTGTCATATTAGGTAAGGGTACAGAGACTTGAAATTTTTGAGGTGAGGAATCATTGAGATCTGTCAAGCTAGTTTGGATAATGAGTGAATAAAGTAGGACTGTAACTTCTTTGGACATTGTGGAGTTACCAGGAAGGATAAATTGTACAAGGTCAAAGAATTTGCTAGCCACTACAGATGCGTGGTATTCAAAGGAGAGTCTGTTATGAACGTTTACAAAAGTCCCTTATCACTGTGTCAAATTTAGGAGGAAGGTCATCTGTGTTGTAAACTGTAGTGATGCTAGATTTACCAAAAGAAACTATGATGCATTTTTTTGGTGTTGGTTAAGTTTAAGCCCATGATTAATTCACCAAGTATTTGTTTGGTCCAGCCCTTGCTAGAGAATTTAAGTATCAGAATGGGATTTGATAACCACCACCAGCTTGTAGTCATCTGCAAATGTATTTAGCTATTTAATTATAGTCTCTTGATATTGACTTTTATGTCACAGAAATCTGTACCTAAGAAGGGGCCAGGACAAAGCCCTTTGAGACCCCGCTGTGATATCTTTCTGTCTAATGCAATTAGCCATGACCTTAATAGCATGGGTTCTGTCAGACAACCAATTATTAGTCCAACAAACTGTATGTAGGCTAATGTTGAGTTGTGAGAGAGTGTCAGTAATGCTGTTTTGGGGTATAACATCAAAGGCCTTGGCAAGGTCCAGATAAGCTTCACAACATATAAAATCACATCTCTTTGTGCCTCAACTACCAAGCCCATAAGGTGAAACACTCTACAACACCATATTCTGGTCATTTGAAACTCCATTGTGAGGTCCGCTGATGTCCCTCTTACCAGGTTGGATAAGGAAAGGTTAGTTAGGTGCCTGTCAGGGATCAGGATTCACCAGATAAAACACGCACTCAGGTCACTTATCCTTCATGACCAGTATGGCTCATTCATAGTCCATGTAGGCGTGAATGACCTGAGATGTACCTCCTTGGATTATATGAAGAGAGACATGATTGTGCTCTTAGAATATGTGCCACAAGGAGGTATGAGCCTAGCACTGAGCAGCATCCTACCATCTCCAAGGATGATGCCACAATACCAGCAGGTACGAGCCTAGCACTGAGCAGCATCCTACCATCTCCAAGGATGATGCCACAATACCAGCAGATATGAGCCTGACATTGAACAGCATCCTACCATCTCCAAGGATGATGACACAATACCGGCCAGTACGGGCCTGGCACTGAGCAGCATCCTACCATCTCCAAGGATGATGCCACAGTACCAGCAGGTATGAGCCTAGCACTGAGCAGCATCCTATCATCTCCAAGGATGATGCCACAATACCAGCAGGTATGAGCCTAGCACTGAGCAGCATCCTATCATCTCCAAGCATGATGCCACAATACTAGCAGGTATGAGCCTGACATTGAACAGCATCCTACCATCTCCAAGGATGATGCCACAATACCAGCCAGTACGGGCCTGGCACTGAGCAGCATTCTACCATCTCCAAGGATGATGCCACAATACTAACCGGTACGAGCCTGGCACTGAGCAGCATCCTGCCATCTCCAAGGATGATGCCACAATACCAGCAGGTACGAGCCTGGCACTGAGCAGCATCCTACCATCTCCAAGGATGATGCCACAGTACCAGCCGGTACGAGCCTGGCACTGACAGCATCCTACCATCTCCAAGGATGATGCCACAATACCAGCAGGTAAGAGCCTAGTACTGAGCAGCATCCTACCATCTCCAAGGATGATGCCACAATACCAGCAGGCAAGAGTCTGGCACTGAGCAGCATCCTACCATCTCTAAGGAAGATGCCACAATACCAGCAGGTACGAGCATGGCACTGAGCAGCATCCTACCATCTCCAAGGATGGTGCCACAATACCAACAGAAAATGATTGACTTTAAAAGTTGGCTTAGCTACTGGTATTATTCCAAAGGGGTCTAGTATGGGCTAGCCTGGGAGGACATGGTTGATAGGCCACACTGCTTTGCCAGGGATAGTCTTCATCTGTCACCTTTAGGCTTTTAGATATTGTCCAAAACATCCACCCCTGTAGTGCCCTTTTTAGGCATTGACAAGCCGACAAACCTTCCAGCGTAACAAAACTACTCAGGACAAGCTAAAGTTATTACTGCTCAATGTTAGGAGCCTTAACAAGAAAATGAACTTCTTGGAAGCTCTCCTTACCATGGAGAATGCTTACGTTTGTCCAGTTACTAAAACATGCTTCAAAGCAACAAAAAACACTCCGGCAGGGAACGGCTGTAATGACTTTCATACATTCCGATCACCCACTGACCATGAAAGAGCTGAAGGTGGAAGTGTATCTATCTATATAAAGGATAAACACACCTCAAGGCTGGTCAAACAGTATGACATTCTTGAGCTACTCCATGTCCAACTGACATTATCCATTATGATTTTTTGTTAGCTACAGGTCCCCAACTATGAACCAGGAAACCAATACATCACACCTTAAGTTACTAGAATCACTCACCTTCCAGCCAAATACCATACTCATGGGTGATTTTAACTACCCCTCCATTAATTGAGAGGCATTCACGGCCACTATCATGCAGGCCAAAAGATTTCTTGACTTTGTAAATTCAAATGCCCAATAATAGCTAGTCTGCACTCCCACTAAGGGAACAAATATCCTAGATCTGGTACTCAAAAATATGGGATAGTGCTGCATCCTCACTAGTAAGATCAGATCAGAAACTGGTCTTCTTTGAAATAAAGATAAAAGTAGTCCCCCCCCCCCCCTCAGCTAACCTCAAAAACTTTAAAAAACATCTCTAAAATAAGTTACCTCATATTAAGGGATGGCATAGCTAGTTTCCAAGCTCTCTCAAATCCAGAAAACATGGAACCTTATGCAGAGGCATACAGAAAAGCCCAGTATGACCATATAAACAACTGCATAAAGATGGGAGTACAAGACCGAAATAGACCCAGGTCAGACTGCAAAAACAAGCCATCCTGGTGGACCCCTGGTATTAAAATAGGCTGCGATACAAAAGAAAGAAAGAAAATCTTGTTGAGGAGTAAGAGGGAATGTGCACACCAGAGAAACAAGTCCCTCATTAGTCTAAACAAGTGAATCAGGGTACTAGTAAAGTCTCTCAAAGCAGACTTTGAGGTAAAAATAGCCACTAAAGCTAAGGATAACCATAAGGCATTTTTCAGTTATGTCTGCAGTCTTAAGGGCAGCACCCAACAATGTACGGAATTGGTTGTAAATGGCATCACTTATACTCAGCCGGACGACATAGCAAATATGCTGGCCAACAAATTCATCTCAAATTTGACCTCCCCATCACCCTCCAATTGTCCCAAAAAAATCCTCCACCACTTCACCCCCAATTATCTCCAAAGAACAGGTTGCCACTGAGCTGTCTAATGCTAAAAACACTGCTTCAGGGGGCCTGACACTACACCAGGTTGCCTCTTAAGCAGCTTAAATCAGGACTTATCAGGCCCCTTAGGATCTCTATCTGACCACAGCCTCTGGATTGTTTTTTCCCCAGTAGAGTACAGGACAGCAACATTCATCCCTCTGCATAAAGGGGGACAGTCCACTGACCCAGGAAATTACAGACCCATATGTTTGAGTAGTTGTATATGTAAAGCTATGCAAACAATCATGAACCTGATAAATAATTGCATATGAAACCTCCAAACACTGAGCCTGACCCAATTTGGCTTTGTCAAAGACAGAGGGCATGCCTGCTGAATCTGATGGATTTCTTTGAGAAAGTTACTAAGGCCATGGATAAGGGTAACACAGTACATACTGCCTGACCAAGGCATTTGACACAATTCCTCACTGAGGTATTATAAATAAACTCACAAAACTGGGCATAAATCCCTATGTCACTAGATGGATAGCCAGTTGGCTCACAGACAGGACACGTGGTTAAAGTGGGTGAATCTAGATCCAGCAAGAGGTCACTTACTAGTGGTGTACCACAGGATTCAGTACTGGGACCACTCCTGTTCATAATATACTTTAAAGTCAAGGCAAATGTAGAAAGCTTCTGGATGATGAGCTGGGGTAGTCATTGAATCCCTCAGCGATGTAGCTATCCTCCAAGAGGGTTTAGATCAGACATATAATTGGTGCCAGAACCATGGCCTAAAACTAAATGCAAAAAAATGCATCATCATACCCTTTGAGAATTCAAATACCCCTGCAAATTACAACATCAATAGCACACCACTCTGAGTAGATTCAGAGATGAGAGCTCTAGGAAC
Organism: Protopterus annectens; assembly: GCF_019279795.1. Lineage (NCBI taxonomy): Eukaryota > Metazoa > Chordata > Ceratodontiformes > Protopteridae > Protopterus > Protopterus annectens. The sequence continues at coordinate 470,601,403 of NC_056743.1, forward strand.
ACAGATAAATAGCCTGAATTTTGACCGACATATGTCCACAGTGGTGAGGAAGTCCTTCTATGTGCCACAATTTGAGTAAAGGTTTGTTATCCAGATCCAAGGAAGCTGTAGTCCAGCTGTACTCAGCCCTAATTGAACTAACAATCGAGTACTGAGCGCCATTTGGCATGTTCTTGATTATTCACTTACAGCAGCTGGAGCAACTTCAGAGGTTCCTCACAAAGAAAATACAGGGTGTAAGCAACATGAACTATGTAGATGGACTAAAAGCCCTATCCCTTTACACTATCTTCTGCCAGCTGTTAAGGGGTGATCAGTGTCTGACCTATAAGGCATTGCTACACCATCCACAAGTCAAACAGCACGAGAGTCGCCCAGTATAGGAATCTAAACTTAGTCAGCGACTCAAACGAAATGTGCTGGAGAGAGACAGATATGTCTCTCAGAAATTGACCCATCTTTGGAACAGGCTTCCTGTTCAGTTAGCAGATCCCTTCCATGGCCCTCTTCAAACACAGTTTGCATCAATGGATGAGGAATCCCAGTTTCACACCTGGACTAGTGCCTATGTCCCTTTTGGATAGGGGCAGCCTGTAAGATACTCAATTCACAGGGACAAATGCATGCAATCGTCTTGACCCTAGAGGCCATATGCTAGGTAATATTGGGTTATATTGACTAGGCTTGTAAGGGCCCTGAAGCCATTACCCTAGTAATCTCCTATGAAACTATGAACCAAAGTGCACTTTGTCCCTTATCCATGACCTGTTCAGAATGACTTTTTCAACATTCTAAGTGCCTTTGTGTATGCAGTCAGTTTTACTTGTTCCTTGAGCAAAGCAGATTGAGTGTGTATCACAGTGCATCTACAGCATAATTCAAAACTAATTCCGCATTGTCCACGAGTTGCAAATTTATCAAGATAACCGTATGTATTAAAGTGCAAAATTCTAATGTAGTCTTTCATATGGAGTTCACTATGTTAGGTTTGTGCTTTTTTTTTTTTTTTTGTAACTGTTTATTTCATTGAAAATTAATTTAACTGAATTTTTAGTTACCGGGGCTTTCACATTTTCCGTGTGTAGGTGTGACCATGGTGTGCAGTGTGGTTGAAGCCCCTCACAATAGGGAAATGGGTCTAGCCAGTCTGATTTTTTTTTTATTTACTTTTTTTAAATCCCTTCTTGAAAAGATTGTTCAGCCAAATGATAAACCTGTTTCCTTGCAGTAATTTTGTTTTGTCGTAGTCATACATTGGGTTTTAGAATTGTAAAAAAGGTCAACAACAGAAACGTAGATGTCCAGCTTGACTAAACTGCTGCCACCCAGTGTTCCATCCCCAGCTGGACTCAAGTTATTCCAGGCAAGCAGTGCTGTATATTCATACTTTAGCACTGATGAGCAGAATGTTTCATGTCCTTACCACCAACTCAGTAAAGAAAACTCTTCCTGTAGTCAGACCAGAATGTCCTTTCCATTGTATGGCATTCTCCCTAACATTAAGCTACTCCAGTGTATGTTGTGTGTCCCTTCTATTGCAAAGTTTAGGAGCGTTTAGTCTAAGCTTTCCTCATTGAATTAGGTAACCCTCCCATACTTTGTAACCATTCTTATTTAATCTGTTTACACTATTGTGTAGTGTTTTTTGTTCTGTGATATTGCTGGAACTGAAAACAACTCCTGTTGCAGTCACCCTGTAAAGCAGTATAACATCTGTCTTATTTTAGCCTACCCCACTGCAACAGCATATTCTTGTCGTTCTTTCAACTGCTGTGGCACTCATTGTGGTTTTTCATGGCAGTGACATTAGTTGCTGTTGGTACTTTCCTGTATTGTAAATCGTGCAGTCAGGTCCTCCAGTGTACATTTTGCTTTTTCATTCATTTTCCCAAAGCATCCATTTTTTTGCCCAAAATTGTTAGAAGTATTCCATAGGAGCATGGTGTATTGTCTCTATACAAGGTCACTACCCCATACTTTGTATCATCTACAGTCAAATTTGCTCTGTTATTTAAGCAGAGAGAGAAAGAGAAGTTAAAATACTACATGCTTAACATTATTCTATCAAGATGGGAATGCATTGTATAGTTTCTAGTTAAACTTTGGAAGCCTTAACTTCTAACAGAAATCATTTAAGGTGTTTTAATTAGAATTTTATAACCAGATGTTTGATAATGAAACGTTAAATAATGAATTCTTTTCAAGTGTTACTTATCTGTTAATGTGGCACAACAATGCTTTTTATTTTCTTGGTCCACATGTCTAGTTTTATAAAGTGAGAGCATGAAGTTCATATAATTTGAGTGTGGTAGTTTTACTCATACTTGACCGTATAAATCCACTGTGAGAATTGTATAGTCCGTACTATCACTGTCAGTAATATGCACCCCGCTAGGTTTTGTTTTCCTTCTTCCCTGGGAATGCTTGAAATAATATGCATTTCAGTTAGTTTATCCATACCTTTGCTTTGTTTAATTTCCTGGACCATTATTCCCAAAGCTGTGTTCATGGCAAAATATTTTTGTCGAGAAAACCTTTACTTTAAGCCTGAAGACTGTAAGTCATAAGTAGACACTGAAAACATTAGGTTCTCCAGTTTGGTGGTTGCTTCCTTAACTGTGAGTTCTATGCATGGACCTCTAAATGAAACCTAATACAGACACTGTCTTAACAGACCAGGCAGAGGTCATTGTTGGTAACTTGTAAGAAGCAGAATGTAATGACAGATGTTCTTCGCGTTTCACTGTTGCAGTCCTCGCATATGGGTTATCCTGCTCCCGGTAGCCCTCAGTCGGCCCGAATACCACAGTCCTTGTTATATGACGTTGGCTACCGCCGGTTGTAAAACTGATGTCAGCACATCAGGTATAAAGGGAGGAAGCCAATGCCATTTCCACAGTCTTTCTTGCCGTGGTGCCCGAAGCAGATGCAATTCGCACTAGTGCCGGTCGGCCGTTTACCTGCGTTTCACTTTCTGACTACCAAGTTGAAGACGCCTTCAGATAAGTACCCCGTTGGGGATCCTCTTTTCTTGCTTTAACGAATGTCAGATAAAGTTAATAACTGTCTTGCCTGTGGAAAACAGATTCCGCACCAAGATTTCCATTCCTATTGTATAACTTGTTTAGGCCTTGTGTACCACATCCCTAACTGCAATCTCTGTGCTTCCTTTAACCCGCGTATCATACGCCGTAGAGCTAAGATTTTGTATAAGCATTTCGGAGTCTGGCCTGGGTTAGTCGGTATGGCGTCTTCCGGTCTCCCGACTTGGGATATGCCTAGGAAACGCAAAGACAAGGACCGCGACAGGCCTAGGGTTAAATCTACTGACGACGCACCAGTGAAATTGGTCATCAGCACAGCGGTACTCGGTGAGGCGCTTTCGCAACCCCTGCAGTCCACAGATTTTCAGCCACAACCCTCTGCCAAGACCTTTATGGAGTCCTCCATGCCACAGGCTATTTCATCTTCAGACCCTCCGCCTGTCGCCGCCTCAGCAGGCACCGGCTTCTGACACCTCTTCTTGACATGAGACCAGAACCAGACCGACTACCTTATTTCAGACTTCTGCAGTTGCTAGGCCTCCCAAGTCCCTCCGGATTGCTAGTAAATCTTCCAGCCGCAAACCTACACACAAGCAGGCATCCGCCTCCCCTCCTGTACCTCAGTCCCAGTTGATAAAGATGGCTGGTTGTCTTCTTTCCCTGATTAGGGGCTCTCATCCCCCCCTTCAAAGAGGACTAGGGAATTATCTCCTGATGTTTTGTCTGTCTCAGATTCAGAGATTTCCAGTATATCTGCTGGTGAAGAAGGAAATTTTCAACTTTTTTCTGGCTTTGAGGATTCTGATGCTGAGGACTCTATCCCTTCTGCCTCCCCTCCAGAGGATTTTTCCTTTGGGGATACTTTGAATACTCTTAGGGAGCATTTTAAATTGGAATGTCAGGATTTTCCACAGCCTTAAGAAAAGCATCAGGGAATTTTTAGATTTGCCACAGCATAAGCCTCTGGCTATACCTCCAGTTTTGGAAGTTGTGGATGATGTTTTCGTGGAAAATTCTTTAACTCCTAATTCTGTTCCTCCTGCCCCAGAAAACTAGATAGGTATTACAGGGTTCCTGAATCTCATCAATTCCTTTTTAAAAACCCTACTGCTGATCCAGAAATTATTTCTCAAGGCCCCAAGGGTGTTAAGGCTGCTATTGCTAAAAACCCTGTACCTTCTGATAAGGAATCTAGGGCCTTAGATAGGTGGGGTAAAAAAGTCTATACTTATGCAACTCTTGCCATTAGATCCGTGAATTGTCTCTTTCACATGCTTAAGTATCAGCAGCATACTTTGGAGGCTGTTAAGGCTAAACTTGGTGATATTCCATCCATGACTGATGACAAAGATTTACAAGACTTACTGAATTCTGCCACTTTAGTTAATAAGCATTCACTTCATTGTGGTTTTGACACTTTGGAGGCTTCCTGCAGAGCAGCAGCCACTGGTTCCGTAATTAGAAGGCATGCTTGGCTCAGGGAGCAAGCTCTTTCTGAACCAGTTAAATCTAAATTGCTGGATGTTCCTTTGCACAAGGACAATCTTTTTGGTAATAAAGCTAAGGAGGTACTAAAGAAGTTGGATGATCAGGCAAAATCTATGCAAGCTGTAAAAGATTTCCCTCCGGTATAACCTCCTCGGTTTAGTAGGCATTATCCTTCCGAGAATTGGTCTTTCCCTGATCCTAACAAGCAGGGCCGCTCTAGGCCTAGGGGTTTCAGATCTTCCAGAGGGCAAGCTTCTGCCCCTCAAAGGGCTAAACAATGGTATTCTTCTTCTGCTAAATTGGGGAGTTCTAAGCCAGCTTCCCAAAGCAAACATTCTCAGTGACTCCGGCCTTCTTCTGCCTACCTCTACAAACCCTGGGTTTCCTTTGGGGGGAAGGTTAGCCAGGTTCAAACAGGTATGGTCTTCCATCACAGATGACAAATGGGTGCTCGATATAGTAAACCAAGGTTACAGGTTTTACTTTCACACCTTCCCTGTTTTACAAGGATACCCAGACATACCAAGAACTCTCTGGGCAGAGGTAGAAACTCAAATTTCTCTTCTACTGACTATGGGGGCTATAGAGCCAGTTCCTGCAAATCAGGCAGGCCTAGGTTTTTATTCAAGGCTTTTCCTGGTACCCAAGAAAAGGGGCACCTGGTGCCGTATTCTGGATCTGTCCATTCTAAACACTTATCTGGTGATTCCCAAATTCAGGATGCTCACCCTTCAACAATTACTACCAATGCTGGGCAAGGATTCATGGTTGGTAACTTTGGATCTCAAGGAGGCTTATCTGCACATCCCAATAAGGGAAAGTTGCAGGCAGTTCCTTCGCTTCAGGGATGGGGCGCAATACTTTCAATTTTCTGCATTGCCCTTTGGCTTATCTACTGCTCCCAGAGTTTTTACAAACTGCCTGGCTCCAGCCATTGCTTTTTGCAGGCAGAGAAAAGTACAGTTTTGTACCTACCATAAATGTAGATGTCCGATAGGAATGCATCTGCGGTCCTTACAAATGGGTTGTCCTGTCGTCAGGCAGCCCTTCGGGCGGCCGGATTCCAAAGTCTGGGTCTGGCCTCGGCTGGTGTCGCACTTCACCCGATGTCATAGCTGCAGTTATTCGGGTATAAAGGCATCAGCCGACGCCATTTTCCTCAGTGTTTCTTGCCCCAGATGCCAGGTGCCCTCTTGGAAGGCTAAATTTGGATAAATGCCAATGATTCCAAATAGAGAGCAAACACAAAAAATAAGCATGTATGTACATATATACAAACAAATACACCATAATAGATTCCCCCAGCTAGCTATAAGATGGGCAAATACCCTAGGAGTACCACAGAGGGGAAGGCGGGTAATCCTGACTGCAGATGCATTCCTATCGGACATCTACATTTATGGTAGGTACAAAACTGTACTATGTCCTTCAAGGATGCATCTGCAGTCCTTACAAATGGGTAGAATACCATAGCCAAACTGGGGGAGGAGGCAAAAAATAAGTTATGGTGTAGTTAAGATCCCTTGCAAAACAGCAGTGGCAAAACCTGCTCGGGATCTAGAGTATAAAGGTAAATTATAATGCTTGGCAAATGTATGCACGGAGCTCCAAGTAGCAGCCTCTAAAATGTCCTTGGTAGCCACCTGGTAGGAAAGCTGTGGTAGTGGCTGTAGCCCTTGTAGAGTGAGGCCTGATGTTTTCTGGAGTTTTCTTTCCATGGTAGGAGTAACAAAATCTAATGCAATTTCCTATCCACTTTGAGATTGTCTGTTTTGAAATTGCTTTTCCTTCCATCCCTGTTGCATATGCTACCAGTAGCTGGTCAGTTTTTCTATTGCCTTGGTCCTGTCCAGGTAGTAGCGTAATTGTCTATGTACATCCAAGGTATGCAAAAGTCTTTCTCCCCTGTTCTGTGGGTTGGGCAAGAATGTAGGTAGGTGGATAGCCTGATTTAAAGATACTCTGGAGACCACCTTAGGCATAAAAGTAGGATTTGTTCTCATGGACACTCTATCTTGATGAAAGATCAGAAAGGGTTGTACTGCCATTAATGCCTGTAGCTCAGATACCCTTCTTGCTGAAGTGATTGCCAGCAGGAAAGCAGTTTTCCATGATAAGTATTGTAATTCTGCTGTTGCTGCTGGTTCAAAAGGAGGAAGTGTCAATTTTTCTAGCACAAAGTTCAAGTCCCATGCTGGCAATGGTGGCTTCCTAGGAGGTTTTACATTTTTAATTCCTCTCAGAAACTGCCTGAGCAGAGGATGTGAGAAGACTGGAGGATCCAAGTCCGATTCTGCTGAAATAGCTGATGCATGAATCTTAATGGAAGAATAGGACAGGCCTTTGTGGAAGAGCTCTGCCAAGTATTCCAGGATGTTGGCTATGTTTACCAGTGACACATCTTCTCCTTTTGCAGTACTCAAATGAGATATCTTTTCCATTTTGCTGAATAATTTTTCCTTGTTGAGGGTCTGCGAGCCTCCAGGATAATGTCTTTAACCCTTTGGGATAAATTTGGGTTAATTGGCCTTATGCAATGTTCCAGGCAGTCAGCTGCAGCGTTTTCAGGTTTGGATGCAGGATGTTGTAGTTGTTTTGTGTTAACAGCAAGGGAACCAGGGGTAGGGGCCATATTTGTTCCCAAGACATGCTCCTCAGTAATGGGTACCAATGTTGCCTTGGCCAGTCTGGAGCTATCAGAATGATCCTTGGACGGTCCTCTTTGATCTTCAAAAGCACCTTGTGCATCAAAGGAAGTGGTGGGAATGCATATGCTGTCAGGTTTTTCCAACTGAAAGATAGGGAGTCCACCTTCCAAGCAAGTGGGTGGTACGTCCTTGTGCAGAATTTCTTTAGCTGGTGATTGCGTGGGGATGCAAATAAGTCTATTTCTGGGAGTCCCCATTTTCTTGTTATGGTTTTGAAGATGTCCGGATGCAGCATCCATTCGTGGGCATCCGTGGTAGTCCTGCTTAATATGTCTGCTAGAATGTTTTTTTTTCCTGGTACAAAAATCGCTTGTAACTGAATGTTGTAGCTCAGGGCCACATTCCAGAGGTCCAGTGCCATCCGCATAGAGGGTACGTAATGTGTGCCTCCCTGTTTGTTGATGTACCACATAACTGTGGTGTTGTCTGTCCTTATCATCAATTGACCTTGTTGGAGAAATGGTCTGAATGTCTGAATTGCCAGTTTACTGCCAGCATTTCCTTTTAGATTTATGTGTAGGTGCAGCTGGTCTGGAGTCCATAAACCTTGAATGCACTTGTCCAGCATGTGGGCCCCCCAACCGAGGTCTGAGGCGTCCGTCGTGATGGTTTGGCTTGGTTGTGTGCTGTGGAAGGGCAATCCTGTGTTTGATTGACAGGCCTGAGCCCACCATAGGAATTCTTGCTTCAGGCATGGAATTATTGGAATTTGAGTTTCTAGGCTGTGCTTGTGTTGAGACCATAAATTCCTTAGGTACCACTGTAACTTTCTCATATGTAGTCTGGCATGTGGAACCAATATTATGCAGGATGCCATGAAGCCCAAGGCTTGCAGGACTTTTCTTGCTGTTAGATGGTTCTGCTTTGTTAATGCCAAGAAGTAGAGAGGTAGTTGTTCCTGTTTTTCTACTGTTAGGAATGCCATTTGTTTTGATGTGTCCAGCTCTGCACCCAAAAAGGTTATCCTTTGGGATGGTGTCAGCCTTGACTTTTTTATATTGACTGTGTATCCCAGTGCTTGCAGTAGGTAAACGACCCTTTTCAAGTCTTCTGCTAGCTTGTTTTGTTGTCCGCTTGTATCAGGCAGTCGTCCAGGTAAGGGTATATTTGGATTCCCTAGAGGCTATTACGACCTGTCCGCTGAATAACTACAAATCATTTGTCAACAACTTGCTTCAAATGAAAGCTATAGAAAAGGTACCACTTTCAGAACAAGGCCAAGGATTTTACTCCAGACTATTCCTTGTACCAAGAAAAGAAAATCAATGGAGGCCTATTCTCGACCTGTCCGCACTGAATACTTACCTATTTGTGCCAAAATTCAAGATGCTGACCCTACAGCAACTTCTTCCCATGTGTTGGGCAAGGCTTGGCTGGTGACTCTAGATCTCAAGGAGGCATACCTGCACGTCCCTATTCGACCAAACTGCAGAAGACACCTCAGATTTCTTGCAGGATCAGAGCATTATCAATTCTCAGCATTGCCCTTTGGCTTATCTACTGCGCCCAGAGTATTCACGAAATGCCTGGCATCAGTAATTGCACACTGCAGACTTCAGGGGATTCAAATCTACCCATATCTGGACGACTGCCTTATACAAGCGGACAACAAGGTAAATTTGATAAAAGACTTGGCCTATGCCATCCACCTGCTACAGGCATTGGGATACACAGTCAACATCTAAAAATCAAGACTGGTTCGATCACAAAGGATAACCTTTTTGGGTGCGGATCTAGACACAACCACCCAACTGGCCTTTCTCACAGAAGAAAAACAAAAACAACTTCCGGATTACTTCATGAATCTGACAAGACAAACTCAGCTTACTGCAAGGAAAATCCTGCAGGCCCTGGGTTACATGGCATCCTGCATAATTCTGATACCACAGGCCAGGCTGCATATGAGAAAATTACAATGGTATTTAAGGAGTGTATGGTCTCAACACAGTTACAGTTTGGAAACTTTGATACCAATCATTCCTTGGCTTCAAAAGGAATTCCTGTGGTGGGCTCAGGCTTGCCAGTCCAACAGAGGGTTGCCTTTCAACAAACCAAAAACAAAACAAACCATCACCACGGACGCTTCAGACCGAGGATGGGGAGCACACATGGAGGGCAAATGTATCCAAGGACTATGGTCTCAAGGGAAGCTACGCATGCACATAAACCAAAAGGAAATGCTGGCAGTGATGCATGCAATCGAGGCTTTCAAACCCTTCCTCCATCAAGGCCACCTGTTAATAAGGACAGACAACACCACGGTCATGTGGTACATAAACAAGCAGGGAGGCACACACTCCTACCCTCTATGCCGGCTGGCTATGAATCTATGGGATTCGTGCCAGGAAAGGAAAATACACTGGCAGACAGCTTAAGCAGAACTACCATGGATACACACGAATGGATGCTGCACCCAGACATCTTCCATCTCATAACAAAGGCATGGGGAATGCCGGAGATAGATCTGTTCGCCTCCCCCCTCAACCATCAACTGTAGACATTCTGCTCAAGGACATACCACCCACAAACTTGGAGGGTGGACTCTCTCTCTTTCAGCTGGAAAGCTCTAAAAGTATATGCCTTCCCACCTCTCCCTTTAATGTACAAGGTTCTACTGAAGATCAGGGAGGAACAGCAAAGAGTGATTCTGATAACTCCAGACTGGCCAAGGCAACACTGGTATCCACTATTGAGGAGCATGTCACAGGCAAAACCATGGCCTGTCCCCCTATGGCCTCTTCTTCTGACGCAGAACAATTTCAAGATCATGCATCCCAACTTAAAAACATTGCAGCTAACTGCCTGGAAAATTCCTTAAATCCAAAACAAAATGTTTTATCACAGAGAGTGAAGGACATTATCATGGAAGCTTCATGGCCTCCCCACAAGGAAGACATACTCAGCTAAATGGAAAAGATTTCTCATTTGGAACACATCAAAAGGCTTAGATGTGACAGTGGCAAGCATGACACATATTCTGGAATACTTAGCAGAACTGTTCCACAATGGCCTTTCCTATTCTTCCATTAAGATTCATGCCTCAGCAATTTCAGCAGAATACAATGTGGATCCACCTATCTTCTCACACCCTCTCCTCAAGCAATTTGAGAGGGATCAAAAATATCAAACCTCCAAGAAAACCCCCTTTACCTGCTTGGGATCTCAACTTTGTCTTGGAGAAACTAACACTTCCTCCCTTTGAACTAGCAGCATCAGCGGATCTACAGTTTCTGTCTTGGAAAACTGCATTCCTTCTGGCAATAACTTCAGCAAGAAGAGTATCTGAGTTACAAGCATTAATGGCAGTACAGCCATTTCTTATCTTCCATCAGGACAGAGTTACACTAAGAACTAATCCTACTTTTATGCCAAAGGTGGTATCTAGGGTATCCTTGAACCAAGCTATTCACATGCCTACGTTCTTCCCAAATCCACAGAATAGAGGGGAAAAACTTCTGCACACCCTGGATATACACAGACAACTACGCTACTACTTGGACAGAACTAAAAGTAGCAGAAAAACTGACCAACTATTTGTAGCATATGCTGCTGGGGTGCAAGAAAAAACAATTTCCAAACAGACAATTTCAAAATGGATAGGAAATTGCATTCGATTTTGTTACTCCTTTCATGGAAAGACAGTTCCTGCAAACATCAGGCCTCATTCCACAAGGGCCAGCCACCACTACAGCCTTCCTCACAGGGGTGGCTACCAAGGACATTTTAGAAGCTGCTACTTGGAGCTCCGTGCATACATTTACCAAACATTACAATCTACCTTTATACTCCAGATCCAGAGCAGGCTTTGCTACTGCAGTCCTGCAGGGATCTTAACTACACCATCTTTTCTTTGTACCTCCTCCCCAGATTGGCTATGGTATTCTACCCATATGTTATGACTGCAGATGCATCCTTGCAGGACATAGTACAGTTTTGTACCTACCATAAATGTAGATGCCGATAGGTATGCATCTGCAGTCAGGTTTACCTCCCTCCTACCCCTCTGTGGTATTCCTAGGGTGCTTACCCCTTTAGCTAGCTGGGGAATCTATTATGGTGTATTTGTTTGTATATACATGTGTGTATATATATATGTATATATATATATATATATATATATATATATATATATATATATATATATATATATAATTTTGCAAATATTTGGAATTCTATTGCATTTATCCAAATTTAGCCTTCCTAGAGGGCACCCTGGGGCAAGAAAAACTGAGGAAAATGTCGTCGGCTGATGCTTTTATACCCCAGATGCTCTGACGTCGGGGAAAGTGCGACATCAGCCGAGGCCAGACCCAGACTTTGGAATCCGGCCGACCGAATGGCTGCCTGAGGCAGGACAACCCATATGTTATGACTGCAGATGCATACCTATCGGACATCTACATTTATGGTAGGTACAAAACTGTACTTTTCTCTTCTACTGACTATGGGGGCTATAGAGCCAGTTCCTGCAAATCAGGCAGGCCTAGGTTTTTATTCAAGGCTTTTCCTGGTACCCAAGAAAAGGGGCACCTGGTGCCTTATTCTGGATCTGTCCATTCTAAACACTTATCTGGTGATTCCCAAATTCAGGAAGCTCACCCTTCAACAATTACTACCAATGCTGGGCAAGGATTCATGGTTGGTAACTTTGGATCTCAAGGAGGCTAATCTGCACATCCCAATAATGGAAAGTTGCAGGCAGTTCCTTCGCTTCAGGGATGGGGCGCAATACTTTTAATTCTCTGCATTGCCCTTTGGCTTATCTACTGCTCCCAGAGTTTTTACAAACTGCCTGGCTCCAGCCATTGCTTTTTGCAGGCAGAGAAACATTCAAATTTATCCTTACCTGGATGACTGTCTCATTCAAGCAAATTCCTCAGAGCAACTAGAGAAGGATTTGGATTTCGTGAAGAACATTCTCACCTCTTTGGGTTACACTCTCAATGAAAAGAAGTCAAAGTTGGTTCCTTCAAGGGAGATTGTTTTCCTGGGAGCGAGTCTGAATACAGCCACCCAGATGGTATTCCTCCCTCAACAGAAGCAAGAAGATCTTTCTGCTTACTTTATGAACTTGGCAAGCATGACCCAGCTCTCTGCAAGGCAATTCCTGCAAGCACTGGGGTTCCTGGCTTCATGTATTTTGATGATCCCATATGCAAGGCTGCATATGAGAAAACTTCAATGGCACCTCAAGAATCTTTGGTGTCAACCAACACAGGACTTAGACTTGATTCTTCCCTCGATTCCCTGTCTACAAATGGAGTTCCTCTGGTGGGCGATAGCCTGTTCTCAAAACAAGGGTCTGCCTTTCCGCCCACTGCCTGCCAGCCAGACTCTTACCACAGTTTCTTCAGATGTTGCATGGGGGGGCTCATCTGGAGGTCAGGGGCATACAGGGGACTTGGAACACCCAGCAGATTCATCTGCACATAAACTTAAAAGAGTTGATGGCAGTGCAGCAGGCCTTACTGGCTTTCAAGGACCTACTCTACACTGGGACTCTGCTGATCAGGACAGACAATACCACAGTCATGTGGCATATCAACAAGCAAGGGGGGACTCACTCTTACCCCTTGTGCAGACAAAGCATGAGACTATGGTCCCTAGCAGCATCCATGGGCTTACATCTAATAGCCCAGTATCTTCCATGAGGCTAAACTCCTTGGTGGAGGCTTATCTGGGATGTGCAGATAAGCCTCCTTGAGATCCAAAGTTACCAATCATGAATCCTTGCCCAGCATTGGTAGTAATTGTTGAAGGGTGAGACTCCTGAATTTGGGAATCGCCAGTTAAGTGTTTAGAATGGACAGATCCAGAATAGGGCACCAGGTGCCCCTTTTCTTGGGTACCAGGAAAAGCCTTGAATAAAAACCTAGGCCTGCCTGATTTGCAGGAACTGGCTGTATAGCCCCCATAGTCAGTGGAGAAGAAACTTTCACACCTTCCCTGTTTTACAAGCATGTTCTGGATCCTCACGAATGCAACTGAACAGGGACATTTTCCATTGCATCACTCATCATTGGGGCACCCCACAAGTGGATCTTTTCTCCTCTCACACCAGTCATCTCCTACCAACCTTCTGCACCAGGGAGTTTCACAACAAAGCTTGGAGGATGGATGCGTTGTCCTGCCCATGGACACATCTCTTAGTTTATGCATTCCCTCCCTTCCTCTGCCTCTTCTTCCCAGAGTGCTACTGAAGATAAGGGACGAAAAACTGAAGGCTATTCTGATAGCTCCAGATTGGCCCAGGCAACATTGGTATCCCCTCCTTTGCAGCCTTTCCCAGGCTCAGCCTTGGCATCATCCCCTAGTACCAGATCTGTTGGTTCAGGGAGGGGAAAGTTCCTCATCTTCAAACTCTGCATTTAACTGCCTGGCTAATACTTTAAATCTTTCCCAACAGGTGGTTGAAGTTCTTCATGAGGCCAGGAGGCCTAGCACAAGAAAATCCTATGCAGATAAATGGAAAAGATTTTGCTCTTGGATGCTAGCTCTCATCCTTCTCTTTCACTCATTCTTGACTACCTAGCAGGATTGCTTAATGGTGGACTTTCCTTTTCTTCAATCAAAATTCACGCTTCAGCAATTTCAGCTGATTGTTCTTTTAAGCAACCCATTTTTTCTCACCCCTTGATGAAGCAGTTCCTGAGGGACGCTAGTAATCTTAGACCGCCCAGAAGAGCTGCTCCTCCTGCTTGGGATATCAATTTTGTCCTGGAAAAACTAACTCTGCCTCCCTTTGAACCAGCTGCCTGTGCAGACTTGAAGTTTCTATCCTGGAAGACTGCTTTCCTATTAGCTATTACTTCAGCTAGAAGGGTATCTGAGTTGCAAGCCTTAATGGCAGTAGAACCTGTCATTATTTTTCACTCAGATCGGGTTTCTCTGAGAACTAATCCCTCCTTTATGCCTAAGGTGGTTTCCAGTTTAACCCTTAACCAGTCTATGTAACTGCCTATGTTTTTCAACATTCCCCAAAATATAGAGGAAAGGATTTTGCACAGTCTTGATGTGCATATACAGCAGAGATTTTACTTACACAGGACTAAATCCTTTCAAAAATCTGAACAGTTATTGGTTAGTTTTGCTCCTGGGGCTCAGGGTAAAACTATTTCAAAACAAACCATCTCAAAATGGATTGCTCATTGTACTCACTTTTGTTACCTGCAGCATGGGAAGATTCCCCCTCAGGGTATTGGGACCCATTCTACTAGAGCAGCCTCTACCTCTGCAGCCTTTCTGAGAGGTGTACCTACTAAGGACATTCTAGAAGCAGCTACTTGGTCTTCTGTTTATACTTTCACAAAGCATTACAGTCTACCTTTGTTTTCTAAATCCAGGGCTGGTTTTGCCTCTGCAGTTTTGCAGGGCCTCCTTACCAACCCTTAATCTGTGATCCTTCCTACCCCCTTTGTCTTCTTACTAGGCTTCGGGAATCAACCCATATGTGAGGACTGCAACAGTGAATCGCGAAGAACATAGTACAGTTGTGTACACTTACCATAAATCTATGTTTGAGTGTATTCACTGTTGCAGTCCTGGTTTCCCACATGTTCTTAGTGTTTCACTGTAGCAGTCATTACATTTGGGTAATCTGCTGGCAGGTTGCCCTCAGTCAGCCTGAATTCCAAAGTCTTGGGTCCTGCGTTGGTTGCTGTCTCCTCTTCCATGACGTCAGGTCGTCAGGGGTATAAAACATGCAGCCGACGCCATTTTTTTAGTCTTTCTTGCCGCGCGGTGCCCGAAGCAGAAGCATTTCACAAGTGCCAGTCGGCTGACTACTGAAATATTCGCGTTTGAGTTTCACAACTGAAGTCTTCAATAAAGCTAAGAACCTCGTTGGGAAAACTTTTTTCTTGCTTTTTACCGATGTCAGAAAAAGTTAATAATTGTATTACTTGTGGGAAGCAAATACCTCATAAGGATTTCCATTTATACTGTATTCCTTGCCTAGGCCCTGATCACAACGTGCCTTGCTGTTGGATTTGTGCTAGATTTAACCAACGCACTGTTAAGCGTCGGTATATTTTTGCATCTAAGTATTTTGGAAACAGATTTAACTACTCAGAGATGTCATCGGATAGCAATCCGACTACCAAAGTACATAAAAAACACAAAGTAAAGGACAGAGAAAGGCAGTCGAGATGCAAAACCGACGATGAAGCTTCTCCTAAGCCAGTCGCCAGTTCGCCAGTACTCGGTGAGGTGCTTTCGCAGCCCCTGATACCCGCTACCTTCAAGTCACAGGCCTCTACTGACACCCATGTGGAGTCCGGCATGCCGCAAGATACTCAAGGTGTTGGACCGACGGATGTATCTCTCTCAGATGGGTCTGGAGACGCTGAGCAGGCACCAGCTTCTGAGGGTGTATTCACACCTCAACATTTTTATATCAAACCGACGAAAGCTGCAAAACCAAAGGCAAAGACACCTTCTAAAACTAAAAAAAACGACGCCCGAGCCACATGCACAGGCCTCTATGCCTAAAAAACAGATGAAGACCTTATTACCTTGATCAGGGGTACCCATCCCCCTACAGATAAGAGGCCTAGGCAAGACACTGACTGTGAATCTTCAGATCAGGTTTCTATTTCTTCTGATTCCTCTTCTGATCAGGAATTATCTTTACCTCCCTATGAGGATTCTAATGCTGAGGAGTCTATTCCATCTGCATCTCCTCCTGAGGATTACTCATTTGGAGAAACCTTGCGTACTTTGAGGGAGCATTTTCACTGGGAGAGTCAAGACTTCTCAGAATCAAAAAAGAGGCTCAGGGATTTCCTCCTTCTCCCTCAGCACAAGCCTTTAGCCATTCCCCCTGTGTTAGACATTGTGGATGATGTTTTTTCTGAGTCAAGCCTGACCCCTGACTCTCTACCTCCGGCTCCCAGTAAACCTGACAGGTATTACAGGGTCCCAGACTCTCACAAATTTTTATTTAGAAACCCTGCTGCTGATCCTGAAACTATTTCACAAGGTCCAAAGGGAGTTAAAGCCTCAACAGCAAAAAACCCTACACCCTCCGACAGAGATTTGAGGGCGCTGGACAAATGGGGAAAAAAGGTTTATACATCTGTAACCTTGGCAATTAGGGCCTTAAACTGTCAATTTCATATGCTTAAGTACCAACAACATGTTATGGGATTGCTGAAACAGAAAATGATGTTCATTTCAGAATGTGCAGAAAATAAGGACTTGCAGGAATTATTGCATGCAGCTGAACAAGTTGGAAAGCATACTTTGCAATGTGGTTTTGATTCTTTAGAGGCCTCCTGCAGGGCCGCAGTTACTGGATCTGTGATTAGGAGGCATGCCTGGTTAAAGGAACCAAATTTGCCTGATCATGTTAAAGCTAAATTACTAGATGCACCTTTACAGCATTATTCTCTGTTTGGTATTAAGGCAGAAGAGGTTTTAAAGAAAATGGAAGACAAAGCTAAGTCTATGCAAACTGTAAAGATTTCTTACAAGTGCAGCCCCCTAGATTCAGTAGACACTGGCCTACAAAAAATGGGTCCTTTCCTGTGTCAGACAGAGCTCGAAGGGGCAAATCCAGATGCCCTAAGGGTTCCAGGTACCAGGCTCAAGACTCTTACAGGTCAAAGCAGTGGGGCGCATCCACCTCCAAATCTGGAGGAGATGGTGTAAACCTACAGAAAGCAATCCCAATGACTTCCCTCTGCCTACACCAAGCACTTATCTTTTGGCAGCACCCATAGGGGGAAAATTAGCACTTTTGCTGAAAATTGACAGTTAATAACCCAGTACAAGTGGGTACTGAACATTGTATCACAGGGATACAGATTCCATTTCCACACTCTGCCAATGACAAATGGTTGGTCAGACCTGCCAAAAAAACAATGGGCAGAGGTACAGAAACAAGTTATGTCCCTCATGGATATGGGGGCCATTCAGACAGTACAGAACAGGAAAAAGGACAAGGTTTTTACTCAAGACTGTTCTTGGTACCCAGAAAGGACAAGGCCTGGTGGCCGATATTGGATTTATCGATTATGAACACATACCTGGACATTCCAAAATTCAAAACGCTCACTTTGCAACAGCTTCTGCCCATGCTGGGCAAGAATGCTTGGCTGGTGACTTTAGACTTAAAAGAGGCATACCTGCATGTCCCAGTAAGACAGTCATGCAGAGGATACCTCAGATTCAAGGCTGGCTTAATGCATTACCAATTCTCTGCACTGTCCTTTGGCTTATATACTGTGCCCAGGGTCTTTACAAAGTGCCTGGCACCAGTAATTGCATTTTGCAGATAAAGAAGTATTCAAATATACTCTTACTTGGACGACTGTCTCATTCAAGCAGAGAACAAGGCCACTCTTCTACGACACCTGGCGTTTGTGAAAAGGCTTCTAGCATGGCTAGGGTACACAGTAAACGAAAAGAAGTCACAACTGGTACCCTCTCAAAAGATAACATTCATGGGTTCAAGCTTGCATACAACTGCCCACATGGCTTACCCCACACTAGACAAACAAAGGCAACTGACTACTTACTTCAAACTGATGGCAACAAAAACCCAGTCTTCTGCAAGACAAATTCTGCATGCTCTGGGCTTCATGGCATCCTGCATCCTATTAATTCCATATGCATGACTGTATATGAGGAAACTTCAGTGGTACCTAAAAAGTTTATGGAGTCAACATTCACACAGTCTGGAAACAATGATTCCTCTCATCCCCTGCCTGCAACAGGAGTTTCAATGGTGGACAAAGGCCTGTCACCAAAACATGGGATGGCCCTTCACTCTACCCCCTGCCAGCCAAACCTTAACAACAGACTCATCAGATTATGCATGGGGGGCCTACATGGCAGGAAGATGCATTCAGGGCATATGGGCACCAAATCAAATGCATCTACATATCAACCAGAAGGAGATGCTAGCTAGGACAACTACAGATAAAGACGGACAACACCACAGTCATGTGGTATATAAACAAGCAAGGGGGCAAACACTCATACCCCCTTTGCAGATTAGCCATGGCACTGTGGGACACAGCTTTGACCTACCAAATAAATCTTCAGGCTCAATTCCTGCCAGGAAAACAGAACACTCTGGCAGACGATTTAAGCAGACACCTGATGGATCCTCATGAGTGGAAACTAAATCCACAAGTATTCAGCATAACAGAGAAATGGGGGAGCCCAGACATAGATCTATTTGCCTCTCCTCAAAATTATCAATTGAAAAGATTCTGCACAAGGACGTATCACAGACAAGCATGGAAAGTGGACGCCCTATCCTTCATTTGGAAAAACCTGTCAGTTTACGCCTTTCCTTCTCTGCCTCTTCTACCCAAGGTCCTCCTAAAAGTCAGACAAGAGAAGCCAAAGATGATATTAATTGCCCCGGACTGGCCCCGCCAATACTGGTACCCGGTCCTAAGGAACTTGTCTCAATACCCAGCTTGGACCTTGCCTCAAAGACCACAACTACTATCCCAGCAAAACAATCAGATCCTGCACAATCAACTACAGACTCTGAACCTGGCAGCATAGCTAATCATGTAATCATACGAACGACACCACTCAGTAAAGCTGTGATAGATGTCCTTTTAGAAGCCAGAAGGCCTAGTACTAGAAAATCTTATGCTGACAAATGGAAGAGATTCTGTGCTTGGAATCGAGCACAAGGAACTGATACAGCAAAACCACATATTGCTCAGATATTACAATACTTAACTTAGATGCTTGACAAAGGCCTATCTTTCTCATCAATGAAAATCCATGCCTCTGCCATTTCGTCTCATTACAATACAGAGCCACCTATCTTCTCTCATCCTTTACTAAAGCAGTACCTTAGAGGAGCCAAAAACCTAATGCCTCCTAGAAAAATCACCATTACATGCATAGGACCTCAATTATGTGTTGGAAAAGCTCACTCTGCCTCCATTTGAACCAGCCGCTACCGCTGATGTAAAGTTCTTATCATAGAAGATAGCTCTACTTCTAGCAATTACTTCAGCAAGAAGAGTTTCAGAGCTACAGGCCCTCATGGCTGTAGAGCCTTTTATCATATTTTACCCAGACAGGGTGTCTCTGAGGACAAATCCTACTTTTATGCCTAAGGTGGTTTCCAGTGTGGCTCTACAAAACTATTCATCTGCTGACTTTTTATCTAAATCCGCAGAACAAAGGGGAGAGAATTCTGCATTCCTTGGACATACACAGATAACCAAGATTCTACTTGAGCAAGACAAAAGCTCTAAGAAAAACTGAACAATTACTAATGTCATATGCTGCAGGATCAGAAGGAAAGGCTATCTCAAAGCAGACAATTTCAAAGTGGATAAGCCACTGCATCCGTTTCTGCTACTTACACCATGGTAAACCTGTGCCCAAGGGCATTAGGTCTCATTCCAACAGAGCTGCAGCTACTTCGGCAGCCTTTCAAAGAGGAGTACCAACCAAAGACATATTCTAGAGGCTGCTACTTGGAGTTCTGTTCACACCTTTACAAAGCATTACCATTTGCCTCTACTCTAGGTCCAGGCCAGGTTTTGCCACTGCAGTGCTGCAGGGCCTTATAGCTGCACCTAATGCTGATTAGCCCCAGCCTCCCAACCATAGCTTTGGGATTCTACCCAAATGTAATGACTGCAACAGTGAAACACGAAGAACATAGTACAGTTGTGTACACTTGCCATAAATGTAGATGTTCGAGTGTATTCACTGTTGCAGTCCAGGTTACCCTCCTGCCATCCCCCTGTCATTCTACAGTTTATCTTTCCTTCTCTATCTCCTGCAGCCTATGTGGTGTATTTGCTTGTAGATGAAGGTAAAGTTTATATTGATGCATGTATATAGATATATTTATATAATATTGCTACCTTTTTGGGGGCACCTGACATCGGGGGCAAGAAAAACTAAAGAAAATGGCATCTGCTGCATGTTTTATACCCCTGAAGAACTGACATCATGGAAGAGGAGACAACAACCGATGCAGGACCGAAGACTTTGGAATTCAGGCCGAATGAGGGCAACCTGCCAGCAGATTACCCAAATATAATGACTGCAACAGTGAATGCACTTGAACATCTACATTTATGGTAAGTGTACACAACTGTACTTTTCCATTCCCCCTTTTTTCCTAAGGCACAGACTGTAGATTTTTATTTTTTGTATGACATGTCCAGGGTACTACCATTCCTCGGTTAGCCTTTTTTTTGTGGGCTCCTGACAGTTAAGGCAAGAAAATATGAGGAAATGGTGTCGGTTGCCTCCCTTTATACCTGACGTGCTGACATCAGTTTTACAACTGGCGGTAGCTGACATCATATACCAAGGACTGTGGTATTCGGGCCGACTGAGGGCTACCGGGAGCTGGATAACCCATATGTGAGGACTGCAACAGTGAATACACTCGAGCATCTACATTTATGGTAAGTGTACACAACTATACTTTCTTAACGCCTTTTCTGAATTGTTCAGATGTTCTAATATTGTGGGATTTTTTTCCTCATCAGGAATTGTACTTTTCCATGTTATTTCAGGTGACTTGTTTGAAGGCTACCAAGTGCAGTATTTTATTCCGTAACTCGTCAGATCAGCACGCTATAACATGGGGCAGCATTTTATCTGGTATGAATAGAATTGCCCTTGTAGAATTAGATGGACTAGGGAAATGTGACTTTCTGACTTTAAATATGCAATGGTCTGAGTTTAAACTACTGTCTACCAATGTCCTTGGAACTTTAAGGATGGACCCATTTCTTCATTTGATCATTTATTTTGTAATCTTTTTTTGCCAAGTCTCATTATATTTATTGACAAAGTTGATGTCATTAAAATTGTACCAGGTGTACATTTTTGTTGACCATCTTTCAGCATCTTTTATTGAAGGATAATTGTTATCCAGTTTATAGTAAGGAACATATTTAACTTTTTTTTTCCTGAGAAGATTAGTCCAAAAAAAGTGGCCACAGTATGGACCCATGTGGTACACCGCTGATATATTCCACTCTGCTTGTGTCCTGTTGCTTAACGTCAGTTTTTCCCATTTGAACTGTGTGCAACTTGACAATTAAGCAGTAATCTGCTGCTGAGTGTGGTTATATCAAGATTTACCCAAGGTTAGCGTGGGTAAATCCTGATATACCCACACTTATTGTTATTGTATAACATTGTTTAAGAAAGAAATTGCTTAACGTTCTTAAATAATGCCCTTGTATAATGGCACTTTAGTGTTCTTCTGCCTTTGTACTGTGTATGTACGACTGCACACGTGCACATTACATCAGTACAGTGCTAGGGAGCTGCTTTGAAAAAGAGTATACCGATATCAGTTTGCCATTGTATCCTCTTTCTTTTAATTAATGTCTAGCTTTGTAAAGTGACATTACTTGAAGATTAAGGAACAGGGCAACTATATGAGGATACTACAGGACATTCTACTAAAGTCTGGGTAAGTTGGGAGGTAAGGTTAAAAAGACTGAGATCGGCCATATCACCAGTATTTTATATTTTAACTTCCAGGGTTTTGTAAAATGTCCTGATTTTTTTTTTCTTTTCTTTTTTCATAGTTTGCTTTGCCCATCTGTAGGTGACATATCCTAATAGAAAGTCCAAATGCTCAACAGTAGTTAAGTGACCAGACTTCTTTCTGTTGGGATATGTTTACAATGGCCATGCTGATTGGGATCGACAGTCAGAATGCAAGCTATAAAATAGTAATGACTTATTATATAATGCTTGTTTTTATTTGTTTGTTTACTGGGAAAGTCCAGCTGTACCTTGCAAGACCCCTTTTCACTGTGGTATGAGCAGAAAAGCTCCACAGAATACAAAAAGTAACATGAATTATTTTATGTGAAATAGTGGTGAAAGCCATAACAAGACAAAGATAAGCATTATATAGTGTTAAAGCCCTTGATCAAGTTTTACTGTTGCTTCTTAAGAGTGTTGCATGATTCAAAAAGCAAGATCATCCCCCATAACAAACCAGTGTTGCGTATGTAACGTAAGAAGACCCCGTGTGTAATTTGGCCAGGTTCCTATCTGTGAATACGTTTGCCCGTCATCATCATCATGCAGGACTGTATGCTGTCGGGCATTAGGATCACTTGGCACGTGGAGTTTTCGGGCTCTCATGCTAAGTTGTCTTGGTGTGTACGCCTGAGGACTTTTCTGCTGTCCCAGTACACCAAAGCAAATTTTTGAACATTGTATTGTGCTTGCAGTAGGGCTATTACATCTAGTAACTGTGTATATTGTACTTAGAGGGTAGCACATCACTTACCAGTGCTCTTTCTGTTCAGAGTCCAGTAGAGAAGTGCAGAAGCAACACCTGGAGAAACTCGGGATTTCTTTCTTTTTTATGAAATAGGCTGTTAGTGGGAAGACCGGAGTGGCCAGATATTACCCTTTTTTGCAAACCATTAAGTCTTTTAGTATCACCACAGAATTAGTACATTCTCAATCGACACAGCACCATTTCAGTGCTCAACACCATACACACAGGGGTTTAGCAACTTACCTACTGGAAATGACTTTGGCAGCTTCCATTATTTCCAAAGAGAGAGATCTGACAAAATGATCCATGATGTAGAGCAGTTACCTGATGGATCTTGGAAAAAATATTTCAGATAATAGATCACTGATTCCACAGACATTATGAACCTCGGGGCCCACGTATTCTATGACTGTGGAGACGTTTCATCCCGAGCTGTGCAAGCAGGCACAGGACTGTGCTAGCACACCTTGCTTAGGCTAACAGATTTTGAGAGGATGCAAGGGCAACATTTTTGGATTCCCTGTTTTCAGTCCCCACCTTTTAGGTGGTAATGTCAGTAAGCAGTTTAGAGATATGGAAGAGCAGGGCGGGATCCTTATGGATGTTCATGTTTCACTGTTGCAGTCATTACATTTGGGTAATCTGCTGGCAGGTTGCCCTCAGTCGGCCTGATTAACAAAGTCTTGGGTCTTGCGTCGGTTGCTCTCTCTTCTTCCATCACGTCAGGTTGTCAGGGGGTATAAAACATGCAGCCGACGCCATTACATCAGTCTTTCTTGCCGCGCGGTGCCCGAAGCAGAAGCAGTTCGCAAGTGCCGGTCGGCTGACTCCTGGAATTTTCATTTTCGAGTTTCAGAACCAAAGTCTTCAACTAAAAGTTAAGTACACCCCATTGGGGAAACTTTTTCTTGCTCCTTACTGATGTCAGTAAGTTAATAATTGTATTACTTGTGGGAAGCAAATACCTCATAAGGATTTTAATTTCTACTGTATTCCTTGCCTAGGCCCTGACCATGACATACCTTGCTATCGCTTTTGTGCTTTATTTAATCAGCAACAAGAGAAAAACTGCCTCCAGGCACCAGTAACTAGTCCCCGACTCCACAGTGGTATAAATAACACTTTTAATGGTAAAACTTCATTTTACAAGTCCATCCAGGGTGTAGTTCACGAGATTAGGACTGTTTTATGGAAATGTGATTATCTTAGCCTGTGCTTAATTTAATCAGCACACTATCCGTCGTCGGTACATTTTTGCTTCAAAATATTTAGGTTCTCTGTTTAATTATCCAGAAATGACGTCGATTAGCCATCCGACTACCGGAATACTGAAAAAACGCAAAGAAAAAGACAGACAGGCCGTTGAGGTCCAAAACTGCCAACGAAGCTTCTCCTAAGCCAATTGCCAGTTCGCCGGTACTCAGTGAGGTACTTTCGCAGCCCCTGATACCTGCTACTTCTGATTCGCAGGCCTCTACTGAGACCCATTCGGAGTCCGGTATGCCGCGAGATACGTCACATATGGAACCTGCGGATGTCTCTACCTTGGATGGGTCCGGAGCTGCTGAGCAGGCACCGGCTTCTGAGGGTGTATTCAGGCCTACAGACTTGCATATTAAACAGACTCCAACTTCAGTGCTAAGGTCTAAATCTCGATCTATGTCTAAAAAACCGACACCCAGGCCACATGTTCAGGCCCCCATGCCTAAAAAACAAATGATCAAAATAGCTGAAGATTTAATTACTCTAATCAGGTGTAGTCAAACCCCCCCCCCCCTCCCCTCCAAGAAACCTAGGATTGATTTTGACTATGAATCTTCTGAACAGGACTCTGTTTCTTCTGACTTTTCTAATGATCTGGATTTGCCCATACCTACTTATGAGAACTCTGATGCAGAGGCCTCCATTCCCCTCTGCTTCTCTGCCTGAGGATTTCTCTTTTGGAGAAACTTTGCATACCTTAAGGGAGCATTTCCACTGGGAAAGTCAGGATTTCTCTGAATCCAAAAAGAGGCTTTGGGATTTCCTTCTTCTTCTACAGCATAGGCCTTTGGCTATACCTCCTGTACTAAATATTGTTGATGTGTTTTTGGAATCCAGTATGGCCCCTCATTCCTTGCCTCCGGCCCCTAGCAAAACCAGACAGGTACTATAGGGTTCCTGAGTCCCACAAATTCCTTTTCAAGAATCATGTTGCGGACCCTGAAACCATTTCTCAGGGGCCCAAGGGCATTAAGGCTTCTACTGCTAAAAATCCTACCCCTTCTGATAGAGACTCCAGGGCGCTGGATAGATTGGGTAAAAAGGTCTATCCTTCTGCAGCCTTAGCAATCAGGGCTTTAAACTGTCAATTTCATATGCTAAAATATCAACAGCATATCATGGAACTGCTTAAACAGAAAATGATGTTAATTTCTGACTGTGTGGAGAATAAAGATTTGCAGAATTTATTGCATTCAGCTGAACAAGTTGGTAAACATACTTTGCAATGTGGTTTTGATTATTTACTGGGTCTGTACTTAGAAGGCATGATTGGCTTAAAGAGCAATCTCTGCCTGATCATGTTAAAGCAAAATTTTTGGATGCTCCTTTACAGCAGGACTGCCTATTTGGCAATAAGGCTGAAGAAGTTCTAAAAAAGATGGAAGATAAAGCAAATCTATGCAAACTATGAAAGATTTCTTACAAGTGCAACCTCCTAGATTTAGTAGGCATTGGTCTGCTAAGAACTAGTCCTTTCCAGCTCCTTCCAGAGCCACTACGGCCAAACCCAGGCATGCTAAAAGCACCAGGTTTCAGTCCCAAGGGACTTTCAGAACTAAGCAATGGGGTGCTTCTGCTTCCAAATCTGGAAACAACAAGGCACCACCCTGTGGTAAACAGTCTCAATGACTTCCATTTGAAATTACCAAGCACTTACCTCTTAGCCGCCCCTTTGGGGGGGGAAACCGGCTCTTCATTCAAGAAACTGGCAACTTATAACCCAGGACAAATGGATTTTAAATATATTTCCACACTCTGCCAACTCCAAATGGATGGCCAGACCTGCCCCCATATCAGTGGGCAGAGGCTCAGAAACAAGTTCTTTCCCTCCTAAACATGGGGACTATTCAACTAGTACCAGAAGAGGAAAAGGGGCAGGGTTTCTATTCCAGACTTTTCCTGGTACCCAGAAAAGACAAATCATGGCGACCAATTCTGGACCTGTCTACTCTAAACACCTTTCTGGACATTCCAAAATTCAAGATACTGACTCTTCACCAGTTACTTCCTATGCTAGGCAAGGATGCCTGGTTGGCAACTCTGGACTTGAGGCTTACCTGCATATTCCAATCAGGGAAACTTGTAGAAGATTCCTATGCTTCAAAGCAGGCTGCATGCATTATCAGTTCTCTGCACTGCCCTTTGGCCTGTCTACTGCACCCAGGGTATTCACAAAGTGCCTCGCTCCAGTAATTACATTTTGCAGGCAAAGAAATATTCAGATATATTTATACCTGGACGATTGTCTAATTCTGGCAGAAAACCAGGACATTCTTCTAAAACATCTGGTGTTTGTAAAAAGAGTTCTAACCTGTCTAGGGTACACCATAAACGAAAAGAAATCTCAGCTGGTACCCTCTCAAAATATTACATTCCTGGGTGCAAGCTTGAATACAACTGCCCATATGGCTTTCCTTACGCCAGAAAAGCAAATTCATTTGGTGACATAATTCAAACAGGTGGCCACAAAAACCCTGCTATCTGCAAGGCAAATACTGCAAGCCTTTTGGGTTCATGGCCTCCTGCATTCTTCTAATTCCATATGCAAGACTGCATATGAGGAAACTTCAGTGGTACTTAAAAAGTTTATGGAGTCGTCATTGTCACAGCCTGGAAACAATGATTTCTATCATACCTTGCCTGCGCCTAGAGTTCCTATGGTGGGCAGTGGCCTGCCACCAAAACAAGGGACTGCCATTCACACCACCCCCTGCCACCCAAACCCTAACTGCAGACGCATCAAACTACGCATCAGACTATGCATGGGGGGGCTCATCTGGCAGGGAAGTGCATTCAGGGCAAACGGAGCCCAAATCAAATGCACCTTCATATCAAACAAAAATAAATGCTAGCTGTACAGAATGCACTGACAGCCTTCAAGGACTAGCTTCATCCAGGACAATTACTGATAAAGACGGACAACACCACGGTTATGTGGTACATAAGCAGTGGGGTACACATTCATGCCCCCTCTGCAGACTAGCCATGGCACTGTGGAACACGGCCTTGAGCTACCAAGTACAATTACAAGCTCAATTTCTGCCAGGAAAGCAGAATGTTCTGGAAGACTAACTAAGCAGACACCTCACGGACCCTCACGAATAGAAAGTGGAACCACAGATTTTCTACATGTTGGCATGCAAATGGGGGAGCCCAGACATAGATCTTTTTGCCTCACCCCAGAACTACCAGTTGGACAAATTTTGCACAAGAACACATCACAAAAAAGCCTGGAAAGTGGATGCTCTCTCCTTCAGCTGGAAAAACCTATCAGTCTATGCCTTCCCCCCTCTGCCTTTGTTCTCCAAAGTTCTACTAAAGGTCAAATAGGACAAACCAAAAATGATTTTGATTGCTCCAGACTGGCCTCGCCAACACTGATACCCACTCCTGTGCAGTGTGTCACATGTTTCTCCATGGCACTTGCCTCAGACACCTTCCTTACTGTCTCAGCAGGAGAACCAAATTCTGTTTGGGGGTATATTTTTGTGTTTCTAATTTATATATATATATATATATATATATATAAACACAAATATATATATATATATATATATATATATATATATATATATATATACACATCTGGGGCAAGAAAAACTGATGTAATGGCATCGGCTGCATGTTTTATACCCCTGATGATCTGACGTCATGGAAGAAGAGACAGCAACTGACGCAGGACCCAAGACTTTGTTAATCAGGCCGACTGAGGGCAACCTGCCAGCAGATTACCCAAATGTAATGACTGCAACAGTGAATAGACTCGAACATCTACATTTATGGTAAGTGTGCACAACTGTACTTTGTTAGTGATATTCCAAGCTATCTGACTGACTTTTCTATCCATTTTCTTTCTAGAGGGTTACGTTTTTTTCTCAATAGCAAAGCATATCCTTGAACACCACAGAGAGCATACATAGGAAGGGAAAGCATGATGAGATTGCGGCAGGGAGCAAGGAAGTCCAAAATCTCCAGGTCCTGAGGTTCTTGATGCCTGTGGCATAAAGCTGTACAAGTTACTGAAGATGGATGCATTCCTTGCGTTTCTTACATCATGTTACATACATAAGTTTGACTTGCACCCTCTGAGGAGGGTTGGGCCTTGCACTAGCACCTATCCCGTTAGTTAACTGGCACCACTACAGCCTGTTGCCATAGTGCTTTAGGTCAGAAATGTATCAACATGATAACTTTTTTTTTTTTTTTTATATATAAACATTATCAGTCCCGGTTTGCATAAGCCTGGTCCTGTGGAAATTGAGATTTTAATTTTACTTGTGACAGCAGTTAGCTCGCCTGTAGTTGTAGAAGAGCTGTCTTCCCCTTGCCTCTATAGCACTCTGTATTTATTTATCCACTGTACAGTTTATTATTTTTGGCTCCTGTCCAGCTGACTTGGTACTTATCAACTAATCTCCCATGGCTCCTTGCTCTGCCTTGATACAGCCTGATGTGACTTGTGAGTTTAAAATGATACTACTCCTTGGATGAGGCAGTCATTGGTGGCCAAGGAATGGAGCACAGAGTGGATCCATCCCATATGCTGCCATGGGTCTTTTCTGTGACATTCTAAAGTAGGCTGGGAGAGCTGTGAAATTTGGCCTTTTAAGTTCATACCTACACTGGGCCATAGGGCAGCTATGCCTCGGAGTACCCTCTTTATCACACACCCTCTCCCAGGATAGAAATGCACATCTTCCTTGCCAGGTACATTGTGCCCGAGCTGCTAAAGGAACTGTGGTCACTAATCAGCACTTCATTGCTCTATGCCAGTGGGCTAGCTGCGTAATTTGAAGTTTTCTTTAAACTTTTCTGCAAGCACATCTGCTGTATCCTACTGTGGGTGTCAGCAAGTAAAGGAGAGTATTATTGCTGAAACTGATTTCATCCTCAAGTCTTGGTGAGTACCTTCGTGAGGTGGACCCTGTTTTTTCACAAAATCTCACCAGGACGGCACTGATATATAGACTGTATTTATATAACATATGTCATGGACAGAAGTAGGTTAAAAATTAAAAAAGATAGCCGGGTGCATGAGGCCCAGGATAAAAAAGTGCCCAATCCTGGTAGGTACACTGGTGCCAGTTTTGGAAAAGATGACAGTGTAGAATCCTCTAAGTACAGAAACATTCCAACAATGGGGCCAGGCCAGGCCCAAGGAGAGGATGGACCCCCTGTTGTAGAAGGAAGTATTAGTCCACAAAAATCACAAAAACTTGTAGGCCAAAAAAAGCCATAAAGACAATAAAGTGGACTGTTGAGGATAAGAAAGAAATTGTGTATTGTTACTATTATGCAAAAAGACCAGAATTTCCAGACATAAGATATACAAAACGATTGAGAGAAATTAGACGAAAGAAAAATACTTCCACAAGAAAATCTGTCAGAAGCTTCAAATAAAAAATTGCATTCATCAATACAACAGATTTGTGAAAAACAGTTTCTAGATCAAGAAACTTTGATCTGTTTGGAAAAAGAAGCATCTGAGGAAGTGTGAAAATATAACAACAAAACCAAGAGATTTTTGAAAAGTATAAAAAAGAAATATGGACATGGGAAAGAAAGAGAGATTTGATATGGTGCAATATTTATGCAAAGGAGAAAGCCAAATTAATCAATATAAAGAAGGCAGCCCCAAAGGCATTTGAAGAAAAATACAGGCAGAGGCTTCCAGATATGGAAAATTTCATAATAAAAGGAATAATATCACAGAGAGGGAATGTAGAAAAGAAGATTAGTAAAGTAGAAGTTGAAGTTACGGAGTACCTGCGAAGTGAAGGATTTGAAGAAGAAGATGCAACACAGGTTACATTACAGCATGATGGAGCGAGTCCCCAAAGTGAGGAGAAGCAGGAGGATCAGGAGACGTCTGAAGAAGAAATATATACATGGGAAAGAAAAAGGGATTTAATATTAAATTATACACGGAAATTGATGCCAACAGAGTTTATAGTCATTTAGCAATTATGGCAGTAGAACCAAAGTAATTTGGAACAAATGATCATTTGTGTTAAATAGTCACTGGGGAACTGTAAAAAGGGGAAGAATCTAAGCATGGCATGGATTGACTACAAAAAAAAAGCATTTGATAGTATCCCACATTCATGGAAAAATAGTGCTTAAAAGTATATAAGATGCTGCCTGCACTGATCGACTATATTACAGTGACCATGAAACAGTGGCAGACCACTTTGCAATTAAACCATGATTATAGGTTCGTAGGTAGGTACTAGGCTATCTGCCCAAAGGCGTTTACAAGCCTAGCCGGAATGTGTTGGTTTTCGCCACCCCCTTAGATTGGCTAGTTCCCTGTGCCTCTGTCCAGCAGAGCCATTGAAGTGATCCCTGGGGTAAACTTTCTGTTTACCATCCATTCGTCAAGGTTTCTCTTGAAGGGGGTTAGTGAGGAGCTCTGCCTAATGTAGATTGGAATCTTGTTCCAGAGCATGGGAAGTCTCTGGGACAAGAATCTATCCCTCCAGCACGTCCTATTTATTGTTGTGGTGAGGTTGAGATCCCTGGAGCGTGTGGCTCGAGGGGATATGGTTTTCTTTAGGTGGAGCATGTCCATCAATTCTGGGTTGCACATGGCCTTGTATGTCAGGCAGAGATCACCTCTGAGTAGGCGGTATGCAACCGAGTACAACTGGAGTTTCTTCAGTCGAGCTGCATAGGACATCTGCTTGAGGCCAGTGATCCTCGTGGTGAGGTACTTCTGTGGTCTTTCCAGTTATTGCAGGTGTCTTGCAAGATGCATCCCAAATGGGGCATTGTACTCTGATGGGTCTGATGAGTGATGTGTAGAGGAGCCCAATGACCTCTTTCGATCTGGATGCAAACCCTTTTGTGATTAGATGGGCCACATAGAAGGATTTTCTAAGCACTTTGGCAATGTGATTATCAAAGGAGAGGTTACTGTCTGCTTGGGCCCCCAGATCCCTTATTACATCTTCTGTATTTAGGGGGCTACCACCTATGTGGTAGTTTGTGGGTACTTTGTTTTTTTCAAAGGGGATGACTATGCACTTTTTGGCATTTAGCATGAGACCATGGTTTTGACAGCAGGTGTCTGTCTCAGTGAGACCCTTTTGGAGGATGTCTGTGTCAGCCAGAGAGTCAATTACAGCCCCTAGTTTGCAGTCATCTGCGAACTTGGTCAGCCATAGTCCTCCTGTGCTTGCCTGTACCTCTGAGAAATATATGCCGAACAGGAGGGGTCCTAGGACTGAGCCCTAGGGAATGCCACTTGTAACCGGGTTTAGAGTCAGACCTAGCTCCTGCAACTCTTACCATATGGGGTTCTGTCCTTGAGCCATTTGGCAACCCATCTCGTGACGTACAGGTTTATGTTCAGGCTGGTGAGCTCGTCTATAATACCTGAGTGGGGAATGGTGTCGGATGCCTTTGTGAGGTCTAGGTAGGCTGTGTGGACCACCTTCCCTCGTCTATAGCCTTGGTAACTGTCTCAAAGAAGTCCACCAGGTTTAGGAGGCATGATCTTCCCTTAACAAAGCCGAACTGGTTAGGGTCCAGTGTTTGGAGGTTTCCCAATGTCTCTGTTAATGAGATCCATGATGATGCACTCCATAGCTTTGCAGACCAAGCTAGTCAGGCTTATAGGGCGATAGTTCCCGGCGTCCGTTGTGGTTTCACCTTTGTGGAGCAGAATAACCGTTGCTGTGCGTCACTCTGTGGGCACGTAGCCTGTGGAGAGGCAGAGTTTAAACAGTGTGTTTAGGTGATGGTTTGGTTCATCTTTGAGCTCGTGTAGGACGCAGCCTGGGACACCATCCAGTCCCATTGATTCTGTGTTTTTGGCTTTGGAGAGGGCTGTTTTAACCTGAGTGTCTGTGATTTCAGGGGCACTACATTCTTCTGGTATAGTTATGGGCCCTTTTGTGGGTGAAGTTTGCACTGAACCTGTCTGCCAGGATGTTGGCTATATCAGTCGGTTCAGTGTATTTTGTGCCATTCTGCATTAACTCCAGATCTGAGAATTGCCACTTAGATTCTTGACATAGCTAAAGAATGTCTTGTGTTTATCTTTGGAGTCCATGGCAATTTTTTTTTTCGAAGCTAGCCTTGGATGATTTTATGAGGGAACGTAGTTTCTTGCTGATACAGATCAGGGATGTCTTCCCTTCTTGGGATTTTACTTTTTTCTCTACTAGTTTCCTCTGTCTATTGTATAGCTTGTTTATGGCAGGGGTCCACCAGACCTGTTTCCTTTTCTTGAAGGAGTGAGTCTTGGTTTTGTTTGGGATAGCATGATCCATGCATTCTTGTAGATGATAAAGGACAAACTATTATCCCAGGGATAAAAATTCAAAGGGGGATGTTCCAGGGTGACTCTCCGTCACCGCTGCTATTCTGCCTTGCCTTTAACCCATTATGCTGTCTACTTAACAGCTTAGGCCATGGCTATAATGTGTCTCCTAGAAAACAACAAAGTGTAAAGACTTCTCATCTTCTCTTTGTTGATTATTTAAAACTGTATAGCTTATCAGTTGAGAAACAGAAAGCACAACTGCAAGTTGTCAAAACTTTTTCAGATCATATAAGAATGTCATTTGTTCTTGATAAATGTGCAAAAGAACCTTTAAAGCTGGAAAACTGCAGCACCAGGAAAACATCCGTTTGGGACAAGAATGTGATATAAAAGAACGTGAGCAAGAGGGAGTGTATAAATATTTGGGAATTGATGAAGGGTCAACAATAAAACATGAACAAATGTGAATAAAACTTGTAAGGAATACTTGAGAAGACTTAAATTTAATCCTTATAACAGCATTGACACCTAGGAACAAAATCCAGGCTATAACCCAAACTTGCTTTTCCTGTCCTAACTTACAGTTTTTGAGTGATTGACTGGCCCCAAAACGTGTTGGATAGATTAGACAGGAAAACAAGAAGGATGCTTTATGCTCACCAAATGATTTATAAAACTCAATGCATACCAAGATAATATATTCCACGTTCCGAAGGAGGGATGGGCCTCCTTGAAATTGATTACATGTATAGATCTGCAGTCATGGGACTCCACACATCTGCTGTCCTCACAAGACCCAAACATAGTGAAAGTTTTGAAACATGAGGAGAATAAATCTAAGATGACTTCTCTGCTTAATCTAGCAGAAGCGTATCACCATCAAGCAGGAATTGGAAATAAAACCAGAAGTAGATAAAAATCAGGCAGCAACTGAATATGCCAAAAAAACGAAAGAATATAAGGTGAAGGACCAGATGAGAAGGCAAGAAATGTGGGAAATGCATAAATATAGTTGCAAGTGTAGAAAACTTCTGGAAGAACCTCATGTTGATCAGGAACAAACACAGGAATGGTTCAAGAGAGGCAAATTCAAACCAAGATTTATATTGGCGGCCCAGGATAGTGGGTTATTTACCCGCTAGTTTACAAAGTCTATTAAACATGTGGGAGAAACCGAGAAATGTAGGTTTTGTAAAACTGAATTGGAAACCGTAGCACATCTCGTTGGTGGTTGTGACATAGTAATGGCAGAAGGACTGTATACTGAAAGGCGTAATAATGTGGCAAGACTGTTGCACTGGGGATTGTACGAACATTATGGCACTGAACTGGCTGAAAAACACTGGAAACATGAGCCACAAAGCATCATATAAAATGATGAAGTACATCACATGGGATCACCCATTACCAACAGTTCAAACGATAGATGCTAGAAAACTGGATATAGTTGTCCATGAAAAGAAGACAAAAGTAGCATTGATCACTGAAATCACCACACCTAGTGACTACAGTGTCTTGCATACAAAGCGAGACAAAGTCATAAAATATCAGTGTCTGCAGGCAGAAATGAGAGCAATGTGGAAGAAAGATACCCAGACATTTCCAGTAGTAGTAGTAGGTGCAACAGGTCTTATAAAAAATAATCTGCAGTCATATTTAGATACGTTACCAATACATGTAGCTCCATACGAATTGCCGAAGGAGTCATTACTGGGCACATTGCAGGTGCTGTAAAGAGCACTTTTGGCTGACATCAAAGATTGAAACAATACCAATTTCATGAACTTTAATCGTATTTTGATTTAGGAGAGGGGTCCATTCCCATCATGGTATTAGAAACACAAAAGATTTGGAGAAATTGCAAACAGGTTGATCATGTCATTGTTGAAATATCATGTTTCTTTCGCACTTTTTTTTTTCTTCTTCAAAAATCTTTATTATATTTGAGTAAAGCACAAATAACACCAATAAAGACATTTGTCAGCAGTGAAAATGGCAACATTAACTAGTGGTTCCTAATACATGCAAACACTTTTTTTTCTTATTTTTCATTTTCTGAAGCAGTTAAAATACTTGGTTATTATTTTCAACATCCGAGACCACATTGAATTCATATATCTAAAATGTTTGCTAAGAAAACTGATTAGTTTCTCTGTGTTATTTAATCCTTACTTTATCACTAGGGTAATTTTTGAATGCTAAATACTAACTTTTTTGTTCTCTTGTATATCTTTTTAATTTTGTGACTCAAGAGTTTTTTTATGGTACCTGTGTATTGCATTAATGTGCTTATGAAAGAGGAAGACTGATGTTTTTCATACTACTGCATTGTTTGATGACAGAGTTGGTCTTCAGGAGGTTGCCATATACATTTTTGGGGATAAGTTTGATCTGTTCTGCATATAAATGCTTCAGTAAGATTTGCTAGGTTATTAAATGGATTTTTTTTTGTATACAGGAAAAGGCCCTGATTGCTGCCCAGCTGGATAACGCTATAGAAAAGGAGTTGCTGGAGAGACTGAAAGAAGGAACGGTAAGCTTACCAATCTTTAGGAATGCATACATTAAAAGAGAGCAAGTGCTACAGCTGAATACAATTAACTTGTAATGTGGGACAAGATTTTCGGTTAAAAACATCAGGGTTCTTTGTACAGGGTGCCTTGTTGTGAGTATGTGCTGAGAATTTTTATCAGTTTAAGGGCCTTGTATGTACAGCTGGTTAGACAGTTGATTTATCAACAGTTGTCAGTCTGAAGGACTGCTAGCAGTTAACAACATAAATACCAAAAAAGAATAAACTGTTCTTGAAATCCAGCTTGTCCAGTTATTCTAATAATTCATTCACTTTGACTTGCCCTTGCATGGATCTCCTCACTGAGTGTGATTTTCCTAGGAATTTTTCTTCTCTGTAGTAAGTATCCTTGGCTCCTTGTCCCAAGATTTTCATTGTTACAGCTTGGACTGAGGAACCAAACACTAGTTACATTTGTTGTACATTTTGCTGCAGATTAATGACGGATGTTTCTGCTCACTCGCTGTGTGTTTACTAAGTCTCACTCCCACAAAGACTTCCTTCTGCACTACCACCACCATCCTGACTGTTATTGTCCTAGGGGCCTGTATCTGATCATTGACAGGCTTGCCAATTGGTGCACTACCACCACCATCCTGACTGTTATTGTCCTAGGGGCCTGTATCTGATCATTGACAGGCTTGCCAATTGGTGCACTACCACCACCATCCTGACTGTTATTGTCCTAGGGGCCTGTATCTGATCATTGACAAGCTTGCCTATTGGATGTTGAATCATTCTCGTCCCAACAAGTCCCATAGCCACTGACATTCTCAGACTCCGTTCATTATGTTAAGAAATGAAGGGAGTAAGCTGTGGTTATTGTCACTGTAGTGACATCACAAACAGTATACACATTTTTAATGCAGAATTTTTTTTGGAAGAACACTGCTGCTCATCTTATAGTAAGGCTTTGCGTGCTGATGTAACTGGACTTGTTCATGAGTAGATGTGATGGATATTAATTACTATAACATTTGATGAAACCATTTTCTACATACAAATAGTAAACAGTACTAGGATGCATCCCTAAATACACTTCCTTCCAAAAGAGCTTTTGAATAGTAATATACTTGATGTATGAGCTGTTTGTCTACTGGTTCAGCAAGTTACTTTGAAGGTAGTCTTTCAGGGCATGTTATATTTAAGTAATCATTCCTATGTGGAGATTAACTTCTGCTACACCTGAACTGATTGTAATTTTTTTCTGCAAAGGTATGAGTGCACTGTCAGTCAACTTTGGGATATAAGCACACTGTGTCTATGCCTTTATGTCTCACAATGAAATAAATTGCCTCTGGGATTATGCATATTTTCTGTGTGTGTTGGAGGTGTTGTTCCATGACCCGTGACCTACCCAGCAAAGATGACCAGTGTGTGCCTGGGCTGTGGGAGACATATTCTTGTAAAGTACTACCTCTTTCCATGTTTTGCTTAGAACACCACCATCAGATCTTGTCCATTAGACACTTTTCTCCTTAATATGAAATTTTCCTGTGGATGTTCTTGACAATAAAAAGCATTTTTTCCTGATTCCTTTTTTCCCTCCATACATGCTGGCCATCAGCCCCATCCACTAGTTCTTGAGTCCATTGACATTCAGTGCAGAGCTCAATTTCTTCATTGAGGAATAGACTGCCAGTAGGAGCTGTCATCTAGACAGCTATGGAGGAGTACTTCCCCAGCCAGTCTCCAGTCTTCTGTGTGCTACTGAATGAGGGTGTCTTTCTTCCAGCAGCTTGAAGGTCTTCCCATACCAGGGTTGTACACTTTTGATTTACAGGTACTAATTGTCCCCAGGCCAGGGTACTACACATCTCTCTTCCCTGCTTAGCATACCTGGTAGATGTGTAAACATTTGTACCACAGCAAGGACCCCCGATATTCCCAACTGTACTTGTGCATTCCCACACACATACATGCAGAGAGAGCTACCATCATAATCCTGGAAGCACCAGGGTCACATACTAGTTCTGGCTGTGTCCTGATCACGTGCAGGTTTGAGCTCACTGATGGTGAACAGCCAACTGGACCACTGCTGCCTTTCTGAGGAATACTTGAGCTAGCATTAGGTATGCAAGTCCAGCTTCTTTTGCTTACTGATTTAGTTCTTTCCATCTGGGTCACAGTCAGCACCTGATGCTTGTAAGTCATAGACTCAGGCTTTAAACATAAAAACGTCTGGCTGTACAAAAGGTGCCTTGCACTCCCCCAGCTAGAGGTTCAGGTAAGGATCCCAAGCACATAAAAGACTATTCTGCAGGCAGCGAACCACTGGCCATTGCAACACTACCAGTCTTGTAATGGCCTAAGGCTTCTGACTCTAGATGAGGAGCAGAGTGGTCTGCCACCTGTCCTGTTGGCTGTTTGTACTGCATCCCTACCTGTCTGTACCTCTTTAAAGACAAGGTCACACCTAGTATTTTCTGGGGATCACAGGCAGACACCAGTCCCCTTTCTACAATGGCGACCACTATTCTTCAGATATCCCTGCTTTTGTCATTCAAAAATCAGCTTGTTCAGGAAAAGGGCCAAGGGTTACATTAGTTTGTAAAAAGCAGTGGTCTCGTGGACCACTGGCAGTATGTCTAGTGGGGCAGGTTGTCAGTCTCAAGAATGTCCCTTTCACAGATGCCTGACCCAGCCCCTGTTTTTTGGACTAAAGTTACTTTATTAAAGAGCAGATTGCAAAGTGCACTTTTGTTTTATTTAATTATTGTATTTATTTATTTGTAGCTGCACAGTGTCACTGGAGGCAAGGCTTTTACTTACTAATGCTGAAAATACCAAGCAGATTGGCAGTAACGCCACTCATACATAGCATATCCTGACAAATGTAGCTCCAGTTTTAATGCCCCCCCCCCGTAACCCCTCAGGACGTACCATTAAGCATAACTCCCCCAACTGTCACTGGGAGCAGGTTCTGAATGCACTCTCTAAAACCTGGATCACTGCATTAGTTGGCCCCAGTAATGTCCCAGGATGCCTGTTTAATAGGATGAAACATGACCTGTCTAGTACACTAGAGTCACTCCTCTGCCGTAGATTCCTGACAGGCTTTGTGCCAAGCAAGTGGAGGACCTGTTATTCCTCCGCACAAAGGGTCCATCTGAAGACCTAGGCATCTACAGACCCATAAGTTTCGCAGGTCTTTTATGCAAAGTCATGGAAAGAATTATCATGGAATTGATAAACTATGACATGGGAAACCTAAAGACATTGGATCCATCCCAGTTCGGTTTCATTAAGGGCAGGTCATGTTTACTTAACCTGGTGGATTTCTTTGAAAAGGTCACTAAAGCCATGGATGAGGACAAAATAGTGCACTCTACCCACTAGCCGAAGCATTTGACACACCACCTCATTCAGACATTGTATATAAACTCACAAAATTGGGCATAAACCCATGTCTCCAAGTGGATAGCTAGCTGTCTCACAGATAGCCTGCCCTATCCTAACTTCTTGGGTCCTACTTCCACACAGAGACCAGCCACTAGTGAAGTCCCTCAGGGTTTGGTGCTGAGGTGTCTCCATTTTGGCATCTACTTCTCTGAAGTCCAGGCCAATGTCAGGGGTCTGTGACTGACTACGTTTGCAGATGCCAGAACCATGGTGTAAAACTCAATGCAGGGAAATGCATGAGGGTGCCCTTTGGAAAGACAGACACTCCACTAAATTACCGCATTGATAATAGTCCTAACAGTAGACCCGGGTCTGTATCACCAAATCGAAACGTGACATATCTGAACACGTAATCATCGACACATTAACATTGTACAACGAAAACTACGAATGGCCACTTGCTGAGCCGACCAAAACCCAAACACACTGTTAGACCCTACGAAAGAGGGGGGCTTTGGCTCCCATGCCCCCTAACTAAATATACCAACTCCAAGATCGCTCTACAGTGGAGAAAAGGGCAAGTTCCCGACCACGGCCAATCAGTTTTTCCCCTGGGAAAAAAAAATTCGCTGATGTGGCCGTTCGTACTTTTTGTAGTTCGATCATTATGTGTCGATGTGGAGGTGTTCGGGTATATCGTGTTTCGGTTTGCTGATGCAGACCCGTAGACCCAGTAGTCCTGAATTTGAGAACATGTGTACACAGTAATTTGGCCTTTCGTCATCCTGTATCTACAGTGGTAAGAAAATCATTCTGTGGTGCACAACCTAGCAGGGGTATAGCATCTAGGTCCAAGGATGTCCTCATCAGACCAGTACAACTCACACTTCGTGTACATGTGACCAGGCATTTGGAACAACTGGGGCATCCACAGAAGTTCCTCACAAAACTAATATAGGGCATGATCAACATGTCCTACACAGACCACCCCAAATCCCTGTCCCTGTAGTCCGTCTCCTACAGACTGCTGCAAAGCAATCTATGCCTGGCCTGCAAAACATTTTTTCCCGCTCTGTTGGACGTGCTGCACATCTGCTAAACATGTAGTATTAGAAATATCCAGCTGAGGGACTTAAACCTTGTGTACAATATAGGTAGGACATGTTGGAGGAACAGGTATTTCTCTCTGAGACTAAACCTCCTCTGAAACAGGTTTCCCATCCACGTGAAGCAGTTACTCACCAATGAAATTCATGTGAAACTTGGACCACTGGATGGCGAATTAGAAATTAACTTCCCTGGCATGCCACTTAAGCCTCTTATGGATAGAGGCAGCCTGTAAATGTTTGACCACCCATTGTCCTAGCCTTAAAATTATCCAGGGGTATTAAATCATGTCAGATACATTTGGAAAAGCATGGCCAAGCTTAAAAAGGCCCTCAGGACTGTTTGCCTAGTAATCACCTATGATACTATTACTCTAATCCAAAATGGACCCATTGTAGTTATAGGCATAGAGTAAAATAGTGCTAAGAGAGAAGGAAGATTGGCATTTCAAAATACTTGAGTAAATAACAGTTAACAAACTGAGTATGGCGGTAGGAAAGTTCACAACAATAATGAAAAAAAACATGTTTTTTTTTTAAACACACAGCATAGGAAATGAGGATTTCCTTTATCAGTGCAGTGATATGACACTAATTCTAAAACCATGCACAGTGTCCCGATATGTGTAGCTCTGAGCCATAGTCTAGTTACAGGGAGTATTACATTTGATGGTGTGTACTGATCTTGCTGTTTACAGGGGAACGGGGTAGCAAGATAAGAAGAAAGGAGATGGTATACAGGATGTCACTGTAGTGGGTTAGATGACTGTAGTGGGTTAGATGACAGTGATAGGTATGCAGGGGGGGTTGCATTATTACAGGTTATTGAATGATTGGAACAGGTGCACGTGGCTACTGTTCCTTGGTAAATAAGTACTTTCCCCCTTAATTTGCTGTATACCCATGTTGTTACAAATTTAATTTGGAAGTGAGTCTGAGGTTGTTGTTTCGACTGAGGATGCATAATTGGCAGATTTAAAGGATGCAGCGACTACAACAGTGCTATTGGCCTGTGATCTTAGTTGATAAAGTGCTATTTTGATAGTGTATCTGCAGCTTAGGGAATGAGTGTGGTTATAAAGGGTTTTTGTTTGAGACACAGAAGAAAGTAGATCAGTGTGTTCATTTACAGGGAACTCATTTAAGAGTTATGTTGTGGTAATCAGTTTTGGGATTTAAAGTATGTTTGTTTTGTAAGGTGTTGGACATTGAATGGGCAGAATCTGTGTTGTTTGGACCATAAATGAGCCTCTGGGCAGTATATTGGTTTGTACTCTATTCACAAGAAATTGGAGAAAAAGTATAAAAAAAAACACTTAGATAAAAAAACACATAGATGAGCAGTTATTTCATTCTTCCAGTGCAAAATACAGTAGGAATACCCTTGCTAATTGTTAGCCCATTTACAGAAAACAGTTTAGGAAGGAAAGGTTTAAGTAAAGGAGGACCTTTGAAATGAGTGAATAGAGAAGAATTTCGCTCGGGCAGAATTGCAGGGTTAGGGGTACGAGGAAATGTTTTTTCCCCTATCCAGCAAGGGCCCTTCCTTATATTGACTATGTATTGACCATACCGTCCCCTCCTCATAGCAGGGGAACTTGATCACTTAAAAGAACAATGTTTAAACCTGTCCAAAGAACTGGTGTGTAAGAGAGGTGATTTTATCCTGTGTCAGAATAGAATTCGAAGTCCTTCTCCATTTTCATGCAGGCCACTGCAGCTTCAAAGCCAGGTTTAACTAGCACTGCTAATCTTGGAGCAACTGCTTTGAAAGTAGGAGCCATAGAAAGGGTGTCTTCATGAAAATATGGAAAATAGGTCTGCTCTGAGCTTTTCCATGTACCCAAAACAGATGGCCTTTGAAGAGCTATCCTGGATTTCTTCATTGTAAGCAAAGTTGTCATAGTAAAGGAGCTCAGAATGTTAATTTTACAGAATGTTTCCTTCCCTACTTCTAGAGGATGCTGGCCTTGGACATGACCACTTTCACATCCTGTCCACAAGGAGCACAGGCCAGTTCCTAATATTTATACCAAGGAGGTAGCAGTAACAGTTTACATCCTTACTAAATATGCTTTTCTACTGCTTCTGTATTCCCCGTTCTGAAGGAGGTATGGGCCTCCTCAAATTGATTATATGTATGGGTTTGCAGTCATAGGGCTATAAATGTATCTGCTGACCTCATAGTGAAAGTTTTAAAACATGAGAATAAGTCTAAGATGACTTCCCTGCTTAGTTTAGCAGAAGCATATTGGTGTCAAGCAGGAATGGAAATCAAACCAGAAGTAGTTGGGCAGCAAATGAATGTGCCAAGAAATGAAAGAATATAAGGTGAAGGATCAGATGAAAAGGCAAAAAATGTGGAAAATGCATAAGTACAGTTGCAGGTACAGAAAACTCCTGGAACAACTTTGTCAATCAGGATTTAACACAGGAGTGGTTAAGATAAGGTGAATTTATGTCAAAGGACAAAAAGTTAATGTTGGAGGCCCAGGATATTCGACTACGTACTCCTTGGTTTATAAAGCACATTGAACATGTCTGAGAAATAGACAAATGCAGATTTTGTAAAACAGAAATGTCACACATCTTGTTGCTGGGTGTGATACACTAATGGCAGAAGGCCTGTATACTGAAAGGCGTAATAATGCGGCGAGACTATTGCATTGGGGATTGTGCAAATATTATAATATTGAAGTAGCTGAGAAGCATTTGAAACATGAGCCACAAAGCATTATAGAAAATAGCAAAGTTTATATCACAAAGTTTATATCACATGGGATCACCCATTATTAACAGTTCAAAAAATAGATGCAAGATAACCAGATATAGTAGTTCATGAAAAGAAGACAAAAGTAGAATTGATCACTGAAATTCCTTCACCCAGTTATTACTATGTCTAACATAGCGAGAGGCACAAAAGTCATAAAATAACAGATTTTGCAGGCAGAGACTAGGGCAATGTGGAATAAGGATACCCAAAACAGTTCCAGTAGTAGTAGGAGCAATGGATCTTGTAAAAAGAATTTAGCAGCCTTATTTAGATGTGCTAATGTTACATGTAACTCTGTATGAATTGCAGAAAGAGTCTGTTCGAGGCACATTGCGGATGCTGAAAAACACACTTTTGGCTAACATCAAAGACTGAAACAATACTAACCTTGTGAACTTTAATCACACTTTGACTTTAAGAATAGGGTCCACTACTCTGTTAGTATTAGAAACCAAGTAGACTTGGAGAAATTAAATTACTTATAAGATTATTCATCAAATGCTCCACCAGCTGTGTGGAGAGAAAAGTAAATTTAACAATACTTAGGAGAATCTGTATTTAT
This sequence comes from Protopterus annectens, assembly GCF_019279795.1. Lineage (NCBI taxonomy): Eukaryota > Metazoa > Chordata > Ceratodontiformes > Protopteridae > Protopterus > Protopterus annectens. The sequence continues at coordinate 470,643,786 of NC_056743.1, forward strand.
CTTTGTCTGGATAAGTGCCACCATCGGGTCAGATCCCAGGAGATCTTTGAAGTTCCCTTGAATACATGCACTGTACTGCCTAACCATGTTAGGAATCTCCTTCAACCTTTAGAAGTCAAGTTTTACCTTTGCCACCAGAACTAACTTTTTGGAAGTGTTACTGAATAAAAGTGTCAGCACAGCAGATTGTCTCTTACCTTAGACACTAGAAATACTTTTTGTCTGTTACCTTAGCCACTAGAAATATTTAATTCATTAGCAGATTTTTTTCTCCCACAGAAAAAAAATTCATCTATTGCATTCTTTTGTCAACTAGATGGATGGAATGGAAGATGGACATGACAAGAAAGTCTTTCCTGAAGGTACTCTGTTATGCTTCTGTCCATCCTCATCATACCCTTGCCAAAGCTACACATGGATCCAGTGGTAACAAAAAATCTATGGTGTCTGAGTAACACATGCAGCCTTTGTCTCCGAGCAGGATCTGGTTCTGTCCTTAAGGTTGCTTACTTAGTGTGGATTGGAAAGTGTTCTGCACCTGATGTAGTCTTTACAGACTGTGAACACAGCAAGTGCAGGGTAATCTGGGGTTGCCATTTGTGAGACTGCAGAGTTCTGAGACTCTGATCACAGATGCCTCAGACTCCACCAGAAGGCCTTCTGAAAACCCAAGAGAGGTAGAGAAATCAAGGTACAACCATGCACACAGATGCCAAATGGATGCCGTATTGATCTTTGCCCATAGATCAAACTGCAGGCCATGGGTTCTGAGGTTGTAACAGACAATATTGCTGTAGTATGCTACATTAGCTATGAGGAGGAACCTCTCCTTCTAGTCTTAGACTAGTCATAAGAATGAGAGACCAGACATCAGAACAGGGGCTTCAGTTACAGACCTCCTACATTTTTTCTGTACATAACACCCTGACAGATCAGCTGAGCAAGTTTGTTTTTAGCCTTTATGAATGAAGTTAGGACATCCAGAAATGCAAATCACTGACCTGCATCAATCTGCTGGGTGTGAAGAGTGTACCTCTGCCACAGGTGTAGGGAAGCGGAAGTAAAGCATCCTACAACCATCCCACTTCTTGATAGTAAATTCAGTTTATAAAGTTCATTTGCCTGTTTAAAAAAAAATGCAACTGTACTTACTGCCTCCTTGCCGAGAGATGTGGTTTGGCATGCCCTTAGAAGAGCTTACTGTGATGGATATCCACTTAGATAAAATTTTCTTGGATATTAGTCTGCCTTGTTTCTTTATTTAACATTTGTTAACTGGAAAAGTCCGACTTGGAACGAAGCCAGTTTTCAGCAGAAGCCTGTGGAGAAATGCTCCAGATGCATGTCTTTGTAACGTGGGAGGAAACCGGAGCACCCGGAGGAAACTCACACGAATGCAGGGAGGAAATGCAGACTCCACATAGAAGGCACTCCAGCTGGGAATCAAACCAGAGAACCTCTTGCTGTTAGGCAACAATGCTACTGCTGCGCCACTGTGCCGTCCTTTCATATAAAGGATATGAAAAGCTAGTCATTTTCTGTCAAGCCTTTGTTTCTGTCATGATAGTTGCATCAACTTTGTGGATCCATTAAATGTAGGCACCCTCCATCTTCTTCTGTGGTCTAGGGTAATAGAGGTGGAATTTAATAGCTTGATTTAAAACCAACTCTGAAGTCATTTTAGTCAAGAATGACTGGTTGGTTCCAGATGACCTTCCTGTGTTTATAGAAAACTGAGGATCCTGCCTGCAGTTCTGAAACTTTTGTTGCTGAGCTAATGGCTACTAAGAACAAGGTGTTCCATGATGAGCAATTACATCACAGCTAAAGTGCAGGCTGGTTCAAAAAGAGACTGAGTTAGTTTCCATATTACAAAAATTCAGATTCCTTTTAGAAACTGCTTGACAACACAGAATTCATACGGGGTTAACTTAGGCATAAGCCCTGACCAATTTTACAGAGCTGTGTCAAATAAGACAGGACTTCTGAAAAAGAAGCCGCCATAGTCACTGTCTCAAGGTGTAAGGTCAAGGTGGAGAACTTTTTTCCATTTATCTAGGTGAAACTTCTTGGTGGTGGTGGGCTTTATGGCCTGCAAGAGATGCATCACTTCTGTGAGGAAAATTGTTGTCTCAGAGTAGGATCTGGTTCTACCCTTCATATTGCTTACTTTAAGCACTTAAGATCTGTCTGGAAAAGCACTTCTTCCCCTTGCTGAGTCAGCATTGTGTGGTGTGCTAACAACTGCAGGGCTTCCTCCTTGGTCAGGATTGCCTTGATGAAAAAGAATTTATTAGCTTGAGATTTGCCTTTCCTTTGCTTGCTTTCAACAGTACACTTGAGAGAAGGGGGAGGTATAAATGCAGTCTTCTGTCTCAATGGACAAAGAAAGCATCTGTGCATGTGTACCAAGAGCACAATTCTTTACCTAAGAGTCGTGAGAGTAGACAGACTGATCTTGTACTTTTCCCAAACATGAGTGATTTTGCAGCAGTGGCTGTTTTAAGTATAGTCTCTTGTGTGAATATACTCACCATAACTATGCATGTTTGATTGATAACATTCTGCAGTAGTGAAGTTACTTAATCACTTTTGCCTCCTAGAAAACCTGTGTACCTTCTTGTAAGAGCAAGAGGGCGGGGCTTAAACGGATGGGGAGCATGTGTTTGTACTTGCCTCTGCTGCTTAGTCAGAGGGAAAAAAAAAAGTACATAGTCACATCCTGGTTCTTCTGCCAGCGATAACATGCTCATTTGCAGGTTGTACCTTTTACTGAAAAAAGAACTAAAGATGATATGGGCTGCTATCATGCATCCCACTGACATTTGAAGCCTGTGGTGAAAACCAGCTTCATTCTGGAGGCATCCAAAATTCTGGAAATCAACTTGGATGGATGGACATGCTTGCAGCTAATTCCCTAACATGTAATAAATTATACTAATGTAGTGGTCTTACTAATTGAGAATTTGATCTGATAAGCCAGCAGCAGTGGTGTAGAGGATTAAAGCCGTGACCACAGTCTAGGCAACCTATGTTCGATTAGCAGATAGAGAGTTTGACAGCTATAGCAAGGGAGGATGTTGGAATACAGATGGCCATGTACTATGTAGGTCTCTCTGTGGGGTGGCATGCATATGTACAGTCTGGAGGCAGATGGTAGGCTCACCAAGCCATCTGTAGTAGATATTTAGTCAAAGTTTAGTTTTATTTATTTAGTAGCTTTTCATGGTGTGTGTCTGTGAGTCTGTGTCTGTGAGTCTGTGTCTGTGAGTCTGTGTCTGTGAGTCTGTGTGTGAGAGTCTGTGTGTGTGTGAGTCTGTGTGTGTGTGAGTCTGTGTGTGTGTGAGTCTGTGTGTGTGAGAGTCTGTGTGTGTGAGAGTCTGTGTGTGTGAGAGTTTGTGTGTGTGTGTGTGTGAGTCTGTGTGTGTGTGTGTGTGTGTGTGTGTGTGTGTGTGTGTGTGAGAGTCTGTGTTTGTGTGTGTGAGAGTCTGTGTTTGTGTGTGTGTGAGAGAGAGTCTGTGTTTGTGTGTGTGAGTCTGTGTGTCTGTGTGTACACACACCTGTGTGGGGAAACCATTGTGAGCCTCCACAGTGATACCGATCACTTGTCCCCTCTGCCAAAAAGGAGGAGTTAGGCTGTTAAAATGTCATTACCAGGATTCCAGCTACACTACAGAGCAAACCTTAAGGCTGCCTGAATGAGCACCCCCCCAGTACAACTCTGTCCTCTTTTCTAGATACAAGTGCTGGAAGGAGGCTTGATTGTCATCAGGCTTTGCTGAGAATGTTCACACATTTGCACTTTCTGAACATTTTTCTTTGGAGTCCATTAACAGTATTCCTTAGACAACAGAATTTTGGTGTTTGGACCTTATGAGCTTTAACTCTACTGCCTGGAGAAGAATGTGAGACTGTGAAGCTAGTAAAGCTAGCAGTAAGCCTTGGGGTAATTAAGAACACTGTAACATGAAGCAAAGTCTGTATAAATAAGACCTCCTTAGCATAACTGCGGATTACTGATTGGATTGCCACTTGTCAGAAGGATATTTAGAGAAACATTAAAATAATTCAGTTAACATTTTTGAAAAACTGAGAGGAGCTGGAACTCCTGTTAAACCCTGCCTTGTTCTTGGGGGGGGGGGGGAGTTGAAGAGACAGCAGCACTTTCCCTTTACAAATAGTATTCTGAAAGACAAATTTTGGAAATATGCAGAGGTAACCTGTCTCTTTGCATGTGTCATAATTCACAAAGCACATTGTAGACAGTTCAGCATTCTTTTACAGTAGAGAGCCTTGAGGCATGCTTGGGCTTATCAGTGGTAGGACATGAGCATTAATAATGATTATGACATTGTGTGCACTAGAGATGTATAGATCTGATGATTGTTTCATTATACTCTTTACAGCTGTTCTCACCGCTAACATGCACTTTTTACTTTTGCAGTATGGTGACATCTACAACTTCCCTATTCATGCCTTTGATAAAGCTTTACAGCAGCAGGATGCTGAAAGTGAATCTGAATCTGAGGAGGAGGAGAAAGACAAGGTGGGTAGTTTTGTTTCAACATCTTCAAAACAAAAGTGCTTTACCCATCATGTCTGTCATTAGCAGGTATATAAAAGCATACCTCTTTTTTAAGTGTTGTACTTAAACAAAATAATGTGGAAAATACATTGCTCTAATTGTTCAACTGTACTAAATATTTTTCCTAATCAATTAGGACAGACTTGGGAGTTTCAAGTGATTAGCATTGTTGCATCACTGAGCTTTGTTCTCTAGTTTTTTTTCCAGGTTGGGGAGCTAGCTGTGTAAAGTTTGTGCATCCTCCCTGGTAAATTATACAGAGAGAGAAAGACACACAGACATAGTGAGTCATTGGGGAAAATCTATATGTGCATATAGAAGTGTTTGTGTGTGTGTGTGTGTGTGTGTGTGTGTCTGTGTCCTACAATACCTAGTGGGTTGCCTGCCAAACTCCCTTAGTGAGCATTCTCTGACCTTTCTTTTCAGAAAGTGCGTTCACACTCAGAGTAACCTCTCCTACAAATACATCCGTAGTACAAAACATTTCACCCCCTCTACCTTTAACCTATTATTTCAACAATGTGACTGGACACCACTTAAACACCTCCAACTTGATCTGACTGTCCAGTACTTTAACACCTACCATAATATACTTGCTCCCACTAGAAAGGTACGCCAAAGAGCTAAGCAACTACCTTGGCTATCAAATGACAACAAACTGCTACTTAAACATAGCGATAGAGCATGGTCAGCTTTCTGGACTACCAAAGATTCGTCCAACCTCTTAGCATATAAACAGCTTCAGAATTTAGCTAAGGAACAAATCAAAAAGGACAAACAAAACTACTTCCAAACCAGTCAACAAAAACATCTCAACAACCCCCAAAAATTCTGGAAAAGCATTAACTATCTCCATGGCCCCAGTCATACCCCAACACATGCCCATGTCTCTTCTAACAACAGTGACCCTATAGCTACTCAAATCAACTCCCACTTTATTAATTCCATAACCACTCTACTAGGTACCCAGGACAAACAGCCACTTACTATTCACACTCCTACCCTAGACAACCCCAACCCCCTCACTTTTAATCCCATTCAAACTGGCTACATAAAAAAAAACTCCTAACCAGACTAAAACCCTGTTGCCTTGCTGCTGACCAACTTCCTAATGAACTTTTAAAGATTGCGGCACCTTTTATCGCCTACCCCATATCTGTCTTGATCAATCATTCCATTACAGAAAAGTACATCCCTCTTCTCTGGAAAGCATCACACATCATTCCCCCTCCACAAAGGTGGTCCCTCCAGGGAAATAACCAACTACCGTCCCATAGCCATCCTCTCCCCCTTCACAAAAATCTTAGAAAGATGCATCCACAAACAACTCCTACACCTTCTTAGTCACACCCTGCTATCTAGCTCTCAGCACGGCTTTTGTCCCAAGCATAGTACTAGCACAGCTCTAATATCTTTCCCCAACACCATTAATCATTTCCTAAATGAAGTTGTCACTCTGTCTCTTCTGTCTTTCTAGATATGTCCAAAGACTTTGACACTGTTTCTCACCAACTACTTCTAGACAAACCTTCATCTTATGGCCTCACTACTGCATCCCTAACCTGGTTTCATAGTTATCTTTCCAGTCATCAGCACGCTACTAAATGGGCAAACAGTCTCTTCCCCTTACACACCATCTCAGTCGGTGTACCCCAAGGCTCCATTCTTGGTCCCCTCCTTTGTATCATATTTACTAACAACCTCAGCTCAGCAACTCAACTGGCCCACATTGTCCAGTACACCAGTGACTCCACACTTAATGCTCTGCCCCCTTGCCGCAAGAACTTCAAATAAAAATGCAAACCTCCTTTCAGGACATAGAAAAATACCTCTCAGAGCACCAACTCATACTTAACCCAAACAAAACTAAGATTATTGTCTTCAGAAACAAACTATCCAGACCTGGTCAATCCCCTCTCACAATCCTATCCTCAGATGGAACCAAAAGCCCACTAGCCAGACTAAACTTCCAGGTGTCACAATAGATGAGAATAAGAAGTTATGTACCTACCATAACGTTCCATGTTAGTTGTCTTCTCTCGCCTTCTTTCTTGCTTGATGGGTTCGGAGCCGATCCTCGGCTCCGACTCGGCACTAGCTAAGCTCGAGAGTCACTTTTACCAGCTCGAGGCAGCCCCATATCCCATGATGCAAGGCGGTAAGTACCCAGATCTCGTTTGATGACAAAGGGCAATAACACCAAGCATAAAAACACTTCCAAAAGGAAGAAACTACAGGATGGAAGAAGGACCAGGTCTGAATGGTCTTCAGCATAATAAATTCTAGAAAAGGTCTGTCCAGGCCTGGGGGAAGGAGGGAGGAAGAAAGAAGGAGAGAAGACAACTAACATGGAGCGTTATGGTAGGTACATAACTAATGTTAAGTTGTCAATCCTTCATTCTGATGGGACAGTCGCCCCTAGCACCTCTATCCTGGGTGGCTCAATGGAACAGACTCTTGAGGACTGTAGAGCCAAAACTGGCTCTGTCCCTGGAGGCCAAGTCCAATTTGTAGTGGGAAACAAACGTATGAGGAGTGGCCCAAGTGGCCACTGCACAAATAGTGTCTAAAGGAAGTCTAGCTTGAAAGGCTGTAGAAGTAGCTAAGCTCCTAGATGAATGTGCTTTAGGTTTTGAGCACAGCTGTTTCCCCCTGAGCAGATAAATTTCAGAGATGACCGAAGAAAGCCATCTAGACAAGGTCACTTTAGAAACAGGAAGGCCTTTCTTATTATCCGCATAGGAAACAAAAAGTTGATCAGATTTCCTAAATTAATAATATCTGAGTTGACGGTGGACATCAAGATAATGTAGTTTTTGTTCGGCTCTGTCTGAATAGTTTGGGAAGAATACAGGGAGATCAATGGAGTGATTCAAATTGGTTTTGAACCTTAGGCAGAAAGGTCGGATTAGTTCTCAATGATACTCTGTCTTTGTGAAAAACCAAATACGGGGGTCGAACCGATAGAGCATGAAGTTCAGACACCCTCCTAGCCGATGTAATAGCCACTAGAAATAAAGTTTTCCAAGAAAGAAATTTCAGGAACAAGAAACAGCTGGCTCAAGGGGAAGAATCAAGGATGTCAGCACTAAATTTAGATCCCATTGAGGAGGAGGATTCCTGATTGGAGGCTTGAGTAGGAAAATTCCTTTCAAAAAGGCCCTGCAGAGCCTATGGGACATAATATTGTGATCTGCGATCCCGACATGAAAGTTCGAGATAGCAGCCAATTGAACTCTGACTGTGGAAGAAGAGGAGCCTGCATGAAAAATCTCTGCTAAGAAGTCCAGGATTGCCTGAACAGGGGCAGTGAAAGGATCAATACTCTTGGCCTTAGCCCAATAAGAGAAACGTTTCCATTTGCTTGCATAAATCCTCCTGGTAGAGGATTTTAAAAGCTACTATGATGTCTCTAACTGGGTTAGAGAAGGAAGCCTGGCTAAGGAAGGAAGTGGAGCAACCATGCTGTGAGGTTGAGAGAGAGGATAGACCGGTGCAGCTGACCGGATTGGTGAGTCAGAAGATCTGGCACTGGGTCCAGATGCCACGGCTGCACCAAAAGGTGACGATGGAGAAACGGGAACCAAACTTGGGCGAGGCCAGTAAGGGCAATGAGAATCAATTTGGCTCTCAAAGCGGTAGCTTTCTGGATAACTTGAGGATCAGAGGAAAAGGAGGGAAGGCATAAAGAGTCCCTGGGGCCAATCCTGGGTCAGGCGTCTCTGGGGATGGCCTGGAAGAGGAAGAGAGAGAAGTCTGGGCATTTGCTGTTTTGGGGAGTAGCAAAAGATCGCAACATGGACGCACCCCATTCCAGAAAAATCTCTTCCGCTATAGATTGCTTGAGAGACCACTCGTGAGGCATGAGAATAGCTCTGCTCAATCTGTCCGCCACAATGTTGGTTTTCCCAGGGATATGCGTTGCTACCAGAAACCGATGAGAGGAGATCGCCCATTGCCATAGTCTGGCTTCGACACAAGGGGTAGGACTTGGTTCCGCCCTGTTTGTTGATATACCAAACTACAGACATGTTGTCTGTGTGGACTGCAATTGTCCCTACGGGAAGAAAGTCGTTGAGGGCTTGCAACGTTAAAAGCACCGCTCTCATCTCCAGGACATTTATGTGCAGGTGGTACTTGAACGGCTGCCACGTCCCATGAACCATCCTGCCCTGATAATGACCCCCCACCCGATCAGGGAGGCATCCGTGGTGACAGTGGCTATCGGGGATGGGGGTACAAAGTGTCTGCCTTAGTGAATCTGAGGAGATGTGATCCACAAAGCAAGATAATCTTTGCAAGTCTGTGTCACCAGAATCTGGTGACGCATTGGAAGTTGTTGGTACGACCACTGTGTGAACAGCATCCACTGAAGAAGGCGCATGTAGAAGCGAGCCAGGGGAAGAAGAGTAATGGCCGCAGCCATGAGGCCTAATACCTTTAAAACCATTCTGGCCTGTACTTTCTGGTTGGCTAGAATGATCCTGACATGACTTTGAATGTCTGAAACTCTTTGATCTGTAAGGGTAGCTGACATCCGAACAGTGTTTAAGTTTGCCTATGAAAGTAATAGACTGGCAGGGCGATAAGGATGATTTTTCAAGTTTATCGAGATGCCCAAAAGAGTACAAAGCTTTATTGTGTAATCCCTGGCTTGAATAAGCTGATGCCTGGTGGTGGCTGAGAGCCAGTCGTCGAGATCACGGAAACACCTGGAATCCTTGACTCAGGTGAGCCGTGACCACTGCCATACATTTGGTGAACACTCTGGGGCTGTAGTGAGACCAAAGGGCAGGGCTCTGAACTGGAAATGACTGGACCCCAGCGGAGAAATCTCCTGGGCGTCTGTGAATTTTGATGTGATAATGCGCATCCTGAAGATCTATTGAGCACATCCAGTTGTCCTTCTGTAAGAAGGGCAGAATTGACTGAAGAGTGACCATTCGGAATCTTGTCTTCCTCACAGACTTGTTGAGTCTGCTGAGATCCAATATTGGTCTCCAGTCTCCCGTCTTTTTGGGGACCAAAAAGAACCTTGAGTAGATTCCGGGCTCTGAATGGTCTGTTGTAACTGGCTGAATGGCTCTCTTTTGCAGTAGTTTTGAAACTTCTAACTCTGCAATTTCCCTTAGACCGGGTGGTACATCTGGAAGGGAATTTGAGGGAAGGACTTTCCTCGAAGAATTATGTAACCCTTGGATATGATCGACTGTACCCATTTGTCTTGAGTGAGGGAATGCCAGGCTTCTGGGTACAGTGATAATCTTCCCCCGACTGCCTCTAAGGAGGGACAGTCGGGCAACATCTCAGGGATGCTGAAAGGGCTTGTCAGAGAGGTTCTCTGTTTCCCTGGTTTTGGACCCCTCTGCCTCTAGCGGGCGTCTGTTGTTGTTACCCCTCTGCCTCTAGGGGTAAATTGACCACGGAATCCGGGCGTGACTCCTTGGGATTGGAACCACATTTTGCCACCTTTCTGTCCTTTGGGGTAAGGTCTAGAAGGGGTGGAAAAACGGACTCCTACGGCAGAAAGAGTCTTGCCGTCCTGCTCACACCTGGTCAAAGTTTCCTTCACTTGAGGGCCAAACAAAGCTGACCCATCAAGGGAGAATTTGTGAAGGGATCTGCAAAGTCACATAGCCGCATCCAGCTTGGCGTCTAGAGCCACACCTGTACCTGCGGCCCTACTGCACCATCAGCAGCATATGATATTAGCCGCATGGAGGAGTTTGCAATGGAATTAAGGGTTCCTAGCTAAGCAATTTTTCCTGAGCTCCTGCAGCTGTAGGATCCTGAACAACATCACCTAGCTCCTTGAGGATATCCCTTTGGAGTCTGGTGAAGTGACATAGGTAATTCAGCAGCAAAGGTCGCTGAGGAAAACATCCGCTTATCCATGGTCCTAGAGTCCTTATTAGGAGGATGGGAAGGATCTGCAAGTTCCTTTTGGTGGCAGCAGCCACCACCATGGCATCAGCGGGACACCCTTAGTGAGGAATTGCTTATCACAAGGGGCAGTGATAAATTTTGAAGGCCTCCTAGGGACTGGCTCTACAGAGTCAGGAGCTGCCCACGCTTCGGGCAATAACCTGCATAAGGGGAAAGGCGAGACACCCAGGAGGTGGAGGGCCGAGATCCAAACTCTAGGTATACTGACTCATCCTCAGAGGGATTGTTGGTGGGCCAGTTTCCCTCTGTTTAAGGAGTTCTAGGATGTCTGAGAAGGAGACATCCTCAGAGGATCTTGGGGATCCCTCTGACTCATCCAAGTCAGTATCTGAAGTGATAGACTTCGGGGAGTCTACATGTTTCCTCTTACAAGTCCTCTTCCTAGGAGGATCTCCCGAAACATCAGGAGAATCCTCGGAAGAGGGGAATTCCCAATGGGGAAACCTGAGGCGGAGGATCTCTGGGTCCTGTAGCAAGAGAAGTGGCAGAGATGTCAACAGGCACTATAGAGGGAGGAGCTAAGGGAACAGACTGCTGACTGATACCAGTGGCCAGCACACTCTTCATCACCTCGAATGCTCCCTCCCAGGCAGGTCCGAGAGAACCCGCTCAAGAACTAGGAACTCCAGGGACCACGAAAGGGAGTCTCCGAGGCAGATGTCGGCCGAGCTCACCAGTGTCGAGGCTCCAAGGGTTGGGACAAGGGTCGATGCCACTCACCCCTCGGAGGAGACCATGGAAGCCCGCCACGAATCCCTCTAAGGAAGGTCTCAAGAGGAGATAAGAGTAGAGGCTGAAGGAACAGAAGGGGTATCTGTCCTCCAGCCGTAGCAGTAACCATTCGAAGACTCCAACTCCAAGCTCTGGGGTAGAGTTGAAGGAGGAACTGTAACGGGTGTGGACCAATAGTCGTCTGTTGAGACGGACTATGTAACATTTGGGCCAGTGCCTGTGACTTAGTAATCTACTGACCACTCTCTCTAAGTCATGGTCAGAAAGCCTGGATGACCTTGAAGATCGGCTCCGTTCGAGGAGAGGGAAGCGGGCGAAAGTATCGGCTCAAGGAAGGAGACCTCGACCTCTTCCTCGAAGGAGCCATCGGAACCGATGAAACTATTGAACCTGTCGGAGCCGACAACTTATCGGAGTAGTAGCCGATGCATCGGCTCCAGCCGGACATCTAAAAGTAGCGGTGTCGCCGATCGCCGACACTGATGCCTGTGCCACATGGTGGTCGGCCGATCGGAGCCGACACGAAGTGGTCGATGCAGAATCGGCACCGATAGCCATCGGTGCAAGGCTTAAGCCAGAATCGCTCCAGCCGATCCGATCGACTCAGAACGAGTCGGCCGAGGCCGCAGGCTTTGACACAGAAGCCTGGGCCTTGGAAGATTGGTAGTCTTAGGTGGAGCCGACTTAGCCGGAGAGCCCTCCGCTTAAGAAAACCCCTGAGTATCAATTTGTTTCTTCTTTCCTGCAGGACTCTCTGGCTGAAAGAATGACATATAGCACAGGAGTCCTGCAGGTGAAGAGGCCCCAGGCAATAAAAGAAAGTGTGACCGTCTGTCAGAGACATCTTCTGACAGCACGAGTCACACTTAAACTGAGACCCTATCTTTTGACATGGTGTACACACACACACACACACCAGTCAAAGAATTTTAAAATTAAATATACCAAAAGGTATAACTATAAACACACACACACCTAACAGGAGGGATGGGATGACTAAAAAAAAAAATAAATAAAAAGAGACAGATAAATTTCTGTCAGAAAAGGTTTAAAACTAAATAAAACTAACAATAAAGGGGTTTTAAGTTAAAGGGCTAAATTAGCGAATTAGTAAATCACTTACCAGGAGCTGGCAAGGAGGACCTCATAGCGAGATCTGGTTTACCGCCTTGCATCATGGGATATGGGGCTGCCTCGAGCTGGTAAAAGTGACTCTCGAGCTTAGCTAGTTGAGCCGAGGATCGGCTCCGAACCCATCAAGCAAGAATGAAGGCGAGATTGACAACTTAACATTCTAAAGTTTGACAAGCATATTTATCTGACCATCAAGAAAGTTCACACCAAACTTGACACCCTATATAGGGCTAAACCATATCTTACTCAGTGCGCCAGACTAGCCACTGCTCAGCCACACCCGCTTTCCACCCTCCTATGTGGATCTCAAATATTCACAAGACTGAGCTCAATAACCTAGATTCCTGCTACAGCAAAATCACCAAGTTTGCCACTAATCAGCCATACAGGTCTCACCACTGCACTGCCCTCTCCCAGCTCAACTGGCTAGAAATTCCTAATCTTCTATCACTCAACCAGTTGACGATGGCCCATAAAATAATCTACAAACCCAGTAACTGCCCCTCTCTCACCAACCTTGTCCAATGTAGTACCACTTCCCGGTCCCTCAGTTCCTCCACCAAGTTAATGCTAAAGGTTTCCCACTCCCACAACTACCACTCTGACTCCCTTTACTCCCACAAAATATCCAAATTATGGAACACTGTTCTACAGCCCATCACACAAAATCCTCACCACCAAAATTTCAAACAACTCCTAAAGAACCACCTAGCAAAACACTGGCTGTGCTGCTGTCATTCGCCGGGCTAATTTCTTCCTACTCCCTGTACCTTGCCTTATTTCTCTACTTTAACTCCTTCTATACTCCCTCCATCTCTCATTTAAACACTGCTGAGCCATAACAGCCTCTACACTGTTTTAATTGATAGACAGAGGTTCTTTGATTCCAGCCACACTGTACATACATACAGAATAGTAATAAACTCCCGGTCTTACGTCACTGTTTGTATACATGCATACTGCCTCTAAATTTATGCACACTGTCATTGTAATTTAGTATTCAATATACATGCATAATGTCTTTTAATTTATTTTATGCAGACTGTCTTTATAATTGTTCTGAATAAGTTTACAATGGCTTGTACTTGGGACTCTGTATACTTATGTAAACTGTTTGTATTCTTACTGACTACTGTACAATGAGTATTATTATTGTAAGCTTTGTTACTACATGTGGAGCTTTTTTTCCCCGGGCCTCCGTTGAAAGCGAGCTTCTGGCCCAGTCGGACACTACCTGGTTAATAAATGTATAAAAATAAATAAAATTAAAAAATTTAGCTTGGGTTGTTCATGTCTTTGCCTTCAAGTACCTTTTTAATTCCTAGTAATTATGCTTTTGCCCAATAATGGGCAATTTGTCTTGTGTTTTCTTTCCATTCCCTGCCTTGCGTTCCCTAATCCATACAAGCACAATTATATTTTTCAGTAGCTCGTATTCACAGTTTGACTTGCCCTGTCCCCCCAAAATATCTTTTTGTGTATGTATATGTATATATTTTGAATTAAGTAGTTTGCTGCATGGTTATCGTGTACAGTATTTTACTCGCCATCCCCTAGCATATCTGTTTGCTTCCCTACCCTATTATATGTGTTGAAATTTTGTGGGTCTTGATGTGTGTTTTTTCTGTAGATTTACAGTAAAATGAGACTGAAGTGAATGTTTCAACTAAGGATTGCCACAAATAATTTTTGCAGGGAAACGCACACTCTCCTTGTAGTGTCAAGTGTTCAAACATGAGTGCAGGAAGATGTGTGTTTATTACTCTCATTGTATGTTTGTTTGTTGATCATGGTCAGCTTTGCTCACCCTTTTTTTGTTTGTGTGAACTCAGAGCTAGTTTATATAAAGATTAGAGGTGTACTAAGATTGGAAGGCCATGTCCCTGCAGAACAGTTTTCTGTACTCTCTGACCTTGCAAGTGTCACTGTGTTGAGCTTGTGACCTCCCAGGGAATTTAGACCCTTTAGTTTAGTGTAATCACTTGTCTGTTAAATGGCACACGATTATTCATAATAGGTCCAATTCTGCATCACTGCACACCAGCAGACCTTCTTATTCTATACCAGGATACTACTTTTACAGCACATTTCCCAACAAGAATCATATGTCACCTTTATAGTTATGTTAAGAATCTAGAAATGTACAAGAAATTAAGAAACACATTAGAACACTTCAAAGATGTTTCTTTTTGGTGTGTTGCATTGTTAATGTACAACTGTAACAGATATGCCTTGCAAGACTCTTATGTTCATTTATCTGTTTCTTTATACAAACAAGGCCATTTGAGTATTGTGTATGGGTGTATATGCATGTGTTCATGGTCATTGTAAAACATGCTGGAATGAGGACAGCAGGAGATGAGTTAGCTTTGATAACTGATTTACTGCAGGGATCGTCAGCTTGTCATTAATGTTGGTAAGCAGGCATTTAATTGGCAATAGTTTCTCTTGAATCTAATGAACTTAACTCCACAGGTGTGGAGAATTCAGTCATGCAAACTATCACTTCTTCACACTTGTTGGATTTTCACCAAGGTAAGAACTAACTGAAGGCTATTTTGGGGCTCCCTACTGAAATGTCAGGACTTGTACTGCCAGTGAATTTTGAACATCGCTCGTCCCCTTTAAACTTATTTTATGAAGGGGGTGGGCATCCCTAGAACTTAACTATTCCGAGATCATTATACCGGAGAGAAAAGGGAATATTCCGAGAAATAGTCTCACACTTATAACACATAAGCCTTCATTTTTGGTCATTAAGAATCTACATTTTGAGACTTCACTTTGCGAGCCCCAGTATTTTAAATAGTTACCTTGATTTTGACATATTTCTAGTATAAATTTTTATACAATAGTGCACCATTACTGTACGATAATCTGCATTTTATTTGGGAACATAAAATGATGAAAATAACTTCACTTTTCATGTTGACTTTGCTTCTGGTTTCACAGCTAAAATGCAGAAAACGTGATATATAAATGATATTTTAGACATGTTTTGATACACAATTACTTTTATATTTGTAGGATGCTGGCCAAAAAGAATTTATTGAAGATAATGAGATAGAGGAA
This sequence comes from Protopterus annectens, assembly GCF_019279795.1. Lineage (NCBI taxonomy): Eukaryota > Metazoa > Chordata > Ceratodontiformes > Protopteridae > Protopterus > Protopterus annectens. The sequence continues at coordinate 470,659,255 of NC_056743.1, forward strand.
AGTGACATCAGTGACTTTGAGGTAAGTATACAGAAGAGTAAGAGTTGTATATATTTGTTCAGTGTTTCTAAAACGCTAGCCTGTGTCCAGTCCCAGAGAAACATTTGACTTCAATCTTTTGTGACATGATTTATGCACTGTGGTTAGCTCTCAGCATAACAAAAATAACTTTTTTTTATCATTTAATAAGTTGTAAATTTCTAACTATGGAGCTGTGGGTAGCGGCACAGACTCTACATGGTGCCCTATAGGGGGAAGAGTTGTACAGACCATCCACTTTGGGCATCTACTGTGGTGCACAGTATCCTCAAGATAGGAGAACACAGATCACAGACTGTGCACAGTGGCAAGGCTAGCCTCTTGACGGTGTAAAATATGGTTCTAGGTCATTCGGTCATGTTGACTAATGTCGCCAAAAATGGGCATGGGTAGTTACCGGTGATAAGTGGGTTGATGACCCGGCCTACTCCGACCCATGCCAGGGACCCTTGCTAACAATGGGAGGGGTATATGTGCCCCTATTGGCCAGTGTGTGCCTGCCATAAATCCCAGCATCCCTGGGTCAGTAAGCTACTGACCGGCCAGTGTCTAGTTGCCCAGCCTGGGTTACCTGGGATAGGTCTGGTGAGCGAAAGCTGGATATAAAACCAACCAACCTGCCAAACTTGAACTGAGAATTGCTACTCTTAATGTAGGTTCACTGACAGGACACAGGTTGGAAGTGGTTGACATGATGTTGCGGAGGAGGCTGGACATCCTCTGTATCCAAGATATGAGCTGGAAGGGCAGTGCAGGAAAGCCACTCCAGACTCTACTACTTGGGTGGAGGACAGGCTAGAAATGGTATAGGAATTGTGTTGAGAGAGAGGCTTCAGAAGGCAGTGAGGGATTTCATCAGAATCAATGACAGACTTATGGCAGTCAGACTCTAGTAATAATACGGCAGTATTCATAATCTCAGCCTATGCCCCACAGCAGGGTTGTGATAGTGAGGAAAAAGAGTGCATTCAGACAGCCGTTTCAGGACCTACTAGATAAAGCAGGACATCATGAATTGGTGTTGATAATGGGTGACTTGAATGCACATATCGGGACAGACAGAACATGCAACTCCGGTAGACTTCCTCCTAGTAAGGAAAATCCATTGGGGTAGAATCTATGATTGCAAAGTCATCCCCAGTGAAACAGCAGCATAAACCATTAGTTGCCACACTCAGCTGCAAGCAGTGGTCAGAGAAAGCTCTAAGGTCAACCGAGACCAGGCTGAAGACCTAGAAGTTGACTGGAGAGAAAGTACAGCAGTTCAAGGAATTACTCAGGGCTCTAGCACCCCAAGAAAAGGAGGAAATAGGTGCAATTGAAGAGTGGCAACACCTAAAAACAGCATGTGTTAGGACTACACAAAAAGATATGTGGCCGAGCCAGTTATGGAAATAAGGAACATAAGAAAAGCTGGTGGTGGAATGCAGAAGTTCAGGAAGTCATCAAAAGAAAAAAGGAGTGCAGAAAGAAGTGCAGATAGAAAAGACTGACCAGGCTAGGAAGGACTACTGGTTGGCTAACAAAGAAGCTAAGACAAAAGTTGTAATAGCAATGAATAGGGCATCAGAGACGCTCTACCAACTTCTGGAAAGTGACTCAGTAAGAGGCACAAAGAAACTATATCAGGTTGCAAGGCAAAGACAGAAAGATAAAGAAGATAGTCAGACACCCTTCATAAGGGATGCCAGCAACAACTTGCTCACCAGTCCACAGGACATCAAAGGCAGATGGAAGGAGTATTTCCAGCAGCTTCTGAATGAAGAAAATGCCACAGAAGCTGTACTGCCCCAGAAACGGTCTATGATGAGTGGAGAAGAGGAGCCCACCCTAGAAGAAGTAAGAGCAGATTTAAGGAAGATGGTCAGGGAAAGCAGCAGGCTCAGATGAGGTCACAGCAGCTATGATAAAGATTCTGGGTGAGATAGGGGAGAAATGGCTCCTGGGGGTACTAATAGCAGTGTGGAGAGAAAGACGTATCCCAGATGACTGGAGAATAAGCATACTCGTGCCAGTGTACAAGAACAAAGGAGACATCCACAACTACAGAGGCATCAAACTCCTGTCACATTGCATGAAAGTTCTGGAGGGTGATTGATAAACAGGTACGCAGAGTAATAGAATGTAAAATGGGAGATGAGCACTTCGGATTCAGATCAGGATGCAGCTCAATTTACCCGATGTTTGCAGTGAGGCAAATACTTGAGAAGAAGCTAGAGATGAGAAGAGAGTCCAACTAGGCATTCCTAGACTTGGAGAAAGCATATGACAAGGTCCCAAGAAAGCTGATCTTGGCAGTACTGCGGTGGTTTGAAGTCCCAGAAACATTGGTGGAATTAGTGCAGGCTATGTAAAAGGACCCAGTGACTCCAGTACTAACCGTGTTCGGCCTTCCCAGTGGGAGTGTGTACACCAGGGTTCAGCTCTGAGCCCACTGCTGTTCATACTGGTGATGGACTACATTAGTAAACAGGTTGGAGGGGACAAATCAACAAAGCTGCTGGATGCAGACGATGTGGCAGTACATGCAGACTCTGAGCTAGAACTTCAGCAAAGGATAGGAGAATGGAATGCAAATCTGAAGGCACATGGGATGAAACTATGCACAGATAAGACTGTGGTAATGGCAGCAAATTGGGAAAATCAGAAGAAGCTGAGAATAGAGATAGAAGGGAAGATAGTGGAACAGGTAAACAGCTTCAGGTATCTGGGAGGGGTGGTTGAGGAGAAGGGTAGTCTGAATGAAGAGATCAAAGCTAGAATCAGAGGGGCTGCAGCCAGCTGACTTAGAATATCAGGTGTAGTCTTTGACAGAAGAATGCCAAAGAAGCTGAAAAGTAAGGTGTACAAGATAGTGGTGCGACCAGTACTACTGTATATGGTGCAGAAACCTGGGCAGTAAAGGCAGAACAGTTGAAGAAGCTAGAGGTGATGGAAATGAAGTGCCTGAGAAAGGTGGTAGGATGCATACTCTGGGACAGCTGAAAAAATGACATAAGAGCAGAAGCCAAAGTAGCTCCAATTGCAGAAAAGATCAAAGTGAACAGATTATGGTGGTTTGGGCACACGTGTAGAAAAGCAGAAAACAATCTGGTGAGGAAGATTTGGGACAAACAGAAAGAAGGTAAGAGGAAGCGAGGGCGTCCAGCAAAGAGATGGATGGATTTGTGTGAAAGAAGATCTGCGACAGTCAGGCATAAGTGTTGAAAAAGGCAGGAGTGTGGCACTGAATAGAGAGAGTTTGGGACAGTAAACACAATGGCTGGTTGGTTTTATTTTCATCAACAACCTGCATACTGTAATTCCTCAAGCTTCCATAATACAATATGCAGATGACTCCACATTAATATGCTCAGCCCCAACTCCATCAGACCTTCAGTCTCTCACCCAAAACGTGTTTAACATAGTTGAGGAATGGTTACTACACCAGTGCCACATCCTGAACCCCAAAAAAAACAAACTTCTACTTTTTACTCCCACCAATAGGGCCACACCACTACACTTTACTGTCACATCGAACAATGGAACCATTGTATCCCCCGACTCTACCACAAAACTCCTAGGGGTACTAATTGACAATAACCTCAACTTTGGTAGTCACATTAACAATACCATAAAAACAGTCAACAAAAAACTAGGCTCCCTCTATAGAATCAAATCCTTTCTTACCCCACTAGCAAGATCTACTATTGCCCAGACCCACTTAATCTCTGCCTTCCTCTATGCCTCACCTATATATACTAACCTCTCAAAAAACAACATGAACAAACTGGCTGTCTCCTATAACAATATTGCTAGATTTGCAACAGGCTCTATATTCCGAACCCATCACTGTATTAATTATGAACAACTAGGTTGGCTAGAGTTACCAGATCTACTTCTATTTAAACAATTAACATTTACCTACAAAATCCTGTATCAGCCTAATAACACAGCAATTCTTACCAACCTTATCACCCCCTAAAGCAACCTTAAGACCCTACGCTGATCTAATAAAATACTAGTACAAATAAGCAAAACCTACAATAAGGCTAGGGACTCTCTTCTCTAATACCTTGGGTAAAACCTGGAACTCTCTCCCCAGTGACCTGACCTCCCTTTCTTCACTAACACGTTTAAAATCGGGCTTAAAACCTACCTCAATCCCATTGGTTATGCACCTGTACGAACCCAGACTAACCTCTCATGTTATTTTTTCACAGAGATACCTGTCTTATTACTGTATATACTAACTGTCTAATGAAAACCATAAATATAACAGGCCTTAAAATTGATTAGATTCTCTATCGATATCCAAAAATGTCTTTCAGACTATCTACTATGTTAACAAAAGATACTTATCATAAGATCCTGCAATCAAATGTGTTTTGAAGTGAACATATTTCCTTATATTCTACTCTACTCACATCTATATGATCTTTCATGTATCAAATAACTTAATTTTGTATTGTACTTGCACCTGTGAAATTTTGTTTTGTTTTTATATATAATATTGTACTTTACTTTCGAGGAGATTTTCTCCCCGGGCCTCTGCTGAAAATGGACATGTATCCAGCTGGACTAGCCCGGTCAACAAATGTAAAATAAAAATAAATAAAATAAAAAACAATACCCCGACCCCATGTAGAAAAATGGGATAAAGGGGGCTGATGATGATTCTATGTCCCTTTTCAGGGACAGCCCCCCCCCAAGTTTTCCAGCATTCTTCAGATCCCCTCCAGTTTTCAGCATTCTGCATCACCACCAGGATCCACAGAGGCATTATGTTTACTACCTTAGGGAAGGAGTACTGTGAGAGCACCGCAGTTGCAAGCAGTTCAGCCCAGCTACAATCAGCTGAAAAGTTAGGTTACTGTGTCAATATGAGCAGGATCATAGCATTGGAGGGTAACCACTCCCCAAATTAGTAGAAGGGCCATATGCAGTGTTCCATGAAAGAGCTGAAAAGGAGGAACAGGTTAATGGAGCAGGAGGCTAGGCAGTGGCCAAAGCCTAATCTGTTGAATTCTGCCATCATGGTGTGCCCACCTATTCACTGGCTACTGAATCTTCCTCTGTAGAAGACCCAAGAAGTATGGAATGTGCAGTTCCGTTTATTGCTTACTTGTGGATTATACTTAAAAGAATTATCTGAAACACAAGGCTGTGATTGGGGCTTTGCTGAGGCCTACATTCTGGGACTTTTAAAGACAGCTTATTTCCTGGGGGGGGGGGGGGGGGGCTGTGGAAGACTGTTTTCTGTTGTCAAAGGAAGCCACAGGCAATTCTTTGTTTTGTTTCAGATTGAACAGCCTACATTTTTACTTTCCTGTGATGCACAAAATAAGCCTACTCCCACTCTCTCTTCTGTGTGTGTGTGTGTTTAATTATATTTTAAATTGTTGACCTGCAGAATAATAGCATGATCAACACCACTTTCTTTAATCACCGTTAATGACCTGCACAAAAAACTGTTTCAGGTTTGAGTACACCCCCCCCCCACTGTGATCATAAACTCATTAATTTTTGCCCTGGAGTTTGATGGTAGCAGTAATCACTCTCCCATTCTACATCCTTACTTGCAGCTGTCCACATCTTTGTTTTTTGTTTTTTGCCATAGTTTGCGTACTAACTTGTATAATACTGTTTGTGTCACTTTGTGGTTTGCTTACAAGTACATTTGACACTGACTTCAGTCCACTACCAGCTCCAAGCTCTGTCCTACTTGCAGAATCCATTACTTATTGGGTTGTTTTGGTTCTCTCCCTTCCTAAGCAGAGGCCTGAGCCCAGTTTGAAAAACAGGGTTTCTGTAGTGACTAATGTTGAGGCTAAATCCTGGCTCTCCCCTTTTCCAGATGGGTATGTATCCTCTGTCAGATGAGTTCAAGTGGCTGAACCTTCGTTAGGCAAACAAGGAATGATGTGGCTTGAAAGTGGTCATCGCACTGTACCCAACTGTGATGAATGGCAATTGGCTAGGTGTTGAGAGTTACCTTTCACTAGCCATGTTTGTAACCATACAGGAGAATGTAGGTTTTGTAAAACTGAATTGGAAATGGTCACACACCTTGTTGCTGATTGCAATGCACTAATGGCAGAGGGACTGTATGCTGAAAGGCATAATAATGTGGCGAGACTATTAGAGATTGTGTAAACATTATGGTATTGAAGTGGCTGAAAAACACTGGAAACATTAGCACAAAGAATCATAGAAAATGATGGTTTTATATCACATGGGATCACCCAATACCAACAGTTCAGAAGATAGATGATAGAAAACCGGATGTAGTGGTTACTGTATTTTTGTGAAAAAAATAAAATAAAAAAAATTCTTGATTTCCCGCCTTTTCTTAAGCTAGTCTAGTCCAGTTTTCAGGTTCTGCTGAATTCAGGGCTGTGGTACACATTCCTGTGTTGCCCATACCTTACTTGGATAGAAGGAAGTTTCTCTGTTCACAAGTGAGAGTGGGGAGCTTTGAACAGCCTATCTGTCCCTAGAGGAGTGGTCTCAGCCCAGCAACTAGTAGTTTATTGGCCATTTTGGGCTAATTTCTATCTCTTGCATCTCCCTGCTATAAAACCCGCATTTGCGTGGTTTTGCGCGTGTATACAGCTCAGCAAGCTCCTCGTGGTATCCTGCAGAGTTCTACAGCAGCAGAGTGACAAAAGAGAGACTTTGGATTGATTATCATTTCTCTGCATTTTTTTGCTGTTTGCAAATTTTGCCTAAAACGCGATTTCGTAGAGTTTTTGTGTTTTAAAAAAGCTTATTTGTGCTGCAAATTGTACTCATTTTTCTGCTTGCACTTGTTAAAGTCGTTTGTGTTCAAATCATCTGTTTAACTGTTGTAGGCTACACACTCAAGTGCATTAGCCTTTTCTGAGCATTTAAAGTGTTTTAGCGTAAAGTTACTGTATTTTTGTGAAAAAAACATTCTTGTTTCCCGCCTTTTCTAAGCTAGTGTAGTCCAGTTTTCAGTTTCTGCTGAATTCAGGGCTGTGGTACAAGTTCCTGTGTTGCCCATACCTTACTTGGATAGAAGGAAGTTTCTCTGTTCACCAGTGAGAGTGGGGAGTTTTGAGCAGCCTATCTGTCCCTGGAGGAGTGGTCTCAGGTCAGCAACTAGTAGTTTATTGGCCATTTTGGGCTAATTTCTATCTCTTTCATCTCTCTGCTGTAAAACCCGCATTTGCGCAGTTTTGTGCACCGAGCAGCACCGCGCAGTGCCGGTTAGCTAGGTTTAAACTATTCCCAGCTCCACAAAGTCTGCTCTTAAATTTTTCCCTTGGAACTGGTCAAACTCTCAACTTAAGCACTCAAACCATTCCTTTTATCGTCGAGCACTTGCTCAAATCTCTTAGTAAGCACTAATAAACGCTAGCACTACACCCCCCTTATAATATACAGAAGTACAAGGCTCTTTATTCGTCCCTACAGGACAATCAGTAAAACAGTTCACTTTATCTGTTCAGGCATGTCCAAAGGGCAGTTTCAGGTGTACTTTCCAGTCCAGCTGGTGAATCTGGGCATCTTGAGGCAATGTTACAATTGCCTCATGTACACAGACAGCCCTCTCCTCCTTCCAACAAACACAAATGTATGCGAGAGATGCAACTATACAGCCAAACCGGAGGCCAGGCTCTCTCAACCCAAGACTGGAACAGTCAGTCATGAGGAGAAGGGAAACACTTGCACCACACTACCAGCCTCACATAGACCAGTCATATCTGCATCAGCAAACAACACACATAAATACACAAAAACATACTCGGAGGCTCTAAATAAAAATCTGCCAAAGCAGCAGAGACCTCTAAAACAGACATCCAAGTAACCTCCACCCCCCCCCCCAACAACAACCACGTATATCGTACTTCACAAAGTCAGTGTGCCACGCAATCACAGCCCTTAAGGCTAAATAATACACCCAATACACTAGTAATAGGTGACTCTATTGTCAAGCACACTGACGTCCCACTCACTAGACTGAACAAGGAGAAGGTTACTGTAAGCTGCCTGTCGGGTGCCAGGATCCGCCTCATAACACAAGCACTCGGGTCACTCCAGAACAGGTACAAATATGACTCTGTCATTGTCCATGTTGGTGTGAACGACCTGAGACCTACCTCCCTGGACTACATGAAAACAGACATAGAGGGGCTCTCTGATCATGTAGCCAAGGCCGGTATGACCCTGACCCTGAGTAGCATCTTGCCCTCACCAAGAATGATGCCACAGTTTAAAGATAAAATGATTGAGTTTAACAATCGGCTAAGCTTTTGGTGGCGTTCAAAGGGGATCCAGTGTTTATCAGCCTGGGATGGCATGCTCGACAAGCCACGTTGCTTCGCCAGAGATGGCTTGCACCTGTCGCCCTTAGGCTTTCGAATACTGGCCAAGGCTCTTGCCACCCTCATAGTGCCTTTTTTAGGCAAGGCTCAAAAGACAAACCCACCTCCGTAAACAACACAAGAAACTAAAAACTGAGGGGAATGCTACTCCGTGCCAGAAGTCTAAACCTCAAAATGCACACACTCAAGGCATTCCTCAGTATGGAGAGAATTGATGTCTGTGCAGTAACAGAAACCTGGTTCAAGGCCCCAGAGAGCACTCCAGCACTACCAGGCTATAACTTGTACCATACCTTTTGGCCTCAGAACCCAGACCGAAATACAAAAGGCGGAGGTGTATCCATTTTCATCAAGGATACCCACACCTCCAGGTTAGGGGCACAGCACAAGGCCTCGGAGACCATCCATAGTTTCATAGTTTCATAGTATAGTACTAGGCTATCTGCCCTGGGGCATTTGTAAGCCTAGCCATAGTGATGTGGCTTTTGCCACCCCATGAAATGGTACAAAAATGTACAGAATAAATCTAGAATAATGTGCCTCTGTCTAGTAGTGACACAATGAAGGTCCCCTTATATAATAGAATTAGTTTACTGTGCCCCTGTTTAGCAGTGACACAGATGTGACCCCTGGGGTAAACTTTCGATCTCCCATCCACTCATCAAGATTTCTCTTGAAGAGAGTCAGTGGGGGCTCTGCATATATGAACTGGGATCCTGTTCCAAAGCATGGGAAGCCTCTGGGTTATGAATCTATCCCTCCAGCATGTCTTATTCATACTTGTACCGAGGTTTAAGTCTTTAGCTCTCGTGGTCCTGATGGATTTGGATTTTTTGAGGTGGAGCATGTCCATCAAATCCTGATTGGACATGGCCTTGTACGTCAGGCAGAGATCACCTCTGAGCAGGCGGTATGCTACTGAATAGAGCTGAAGTTTCTTTAGTCTGGCGGAATAAGACATATGTTTGAGACCCTTGATCCTTTTGGTGAGGTACTTTTGTGGTCTCTCCAGCTGTTGCAAGTGCCGGGTGAGGTACATACCAAATGGGGCATTGTACTCAATCATGGGTCTGCTGAGGGAGGAATATAGGGGTACAATGACATCCTTGGATCTGGATGTGAATCCCTTCATGATGATGTGTGCAAGGTAGAATGTTTTTCTAACCACTTTGGCAACGTGGGTGTCAAATGAGAGGTCGCTGTCTACTTGGGTGACTAGGTGTCTGATTACTTTTCCGTACTCAGTGGGTTGCTGTCTATGTGATAATTTGTGGGTACTTTGTTTTTCCAAAGGGATGACTATACATTTTTGGCATTTAGTTTAAGGCCGTGACTCGTCACCAGTTGTCCATTTCAGTGAGGCCTTTTGTAGGATGTATGTGTCTGCGGTGTATCGACTATGGCGCCTAGTTTGCAGTCATCTGCGAACTTTGTCAGCCACAACCCTCCCATGTTTTTTTTAACATCTGAGAAATAAATGCCGAACAAGAGGGGTCCCAGGACAGATCCCTGTGGGACACCACTTGTGACTGGCTTTGAGTCTGACATTGCTCCAGCGATTTTAACTTTATGGGTTCTGTCCTTTAGCCAGTTTGCAACCCATCTAGTGACATAAGGGTTTACTTTTAAGCTGTTTAGCTTATCTATGATGCCTGAGTGGGGTATTGTGTCGAAGACCTTAGCCAAGTCCAGGTATGCTGTATGGACTGCTTTAACCTCATCAGTGGCTGTAGTGACTGTTTCGAAAAAGTCAACCAGGTTTAAAAGGCAGGATCGGCCCTTCACAAAGCCGAACTGGGTGGGGTCAAGTGTCTGTAGGTCCCTTGTGTCTCTTTTTATGAGTTCCATAATGATTCTTTCCATAGCTTTGCAGACCAGGCTAGTTAAGCTTATGGGGCGGTAGTTTCCAGGGTCTGTAGAGGCACCCCCCTTGTGGAGTGGGACCACTGTTAATGTACGCCAGTGTACAGGTACATATCGAGTAATGCTAAGGTTAAATAGCATTTTTATGTGTGGGTTTAGCTCCTCTTGGAGTTCACGTAACACGCACCCGGGATACCGTCAGGTCCCATTGATGCTGTGTTTTCTGCTTTGTTTAGGGTGGCTCTCACTTGGACATCTGAGATGACAGGGAGATTACATTCAGCTGGGATAAGTATTTCTTCTTTTGGGGGTGAAGGAGGCAAGAAATTTGCACTGAACCTGTCAGCCAGAATGTTAGCAATATCTGTGGGTTCAGTGTATTTTTTGTTGTTGTGAACCAACTCTGAGCATATCTGAGGGTTTCCGCCCAGGTTTCTAACATAGCTGAAGAAGGCTTTGTGGTTATCTTTAGTGTCCTTAGCGATTTTTCTCTCAAAGTTTGCCTTGGATGTTTTTATGAGACAACGTAGTTTTCTGCTAATGTTGATCAGAGACGTCTTCCCTTCATGGGATTTCGCTCTGACGTGCAGTAGCTTCCTTCTTTTGTTATACAATTTGTTTATGGCTGAGGTCCACCAGACAGGACGCTTACATTTGGTGGAGAGGGACTTGGATTTGTTTGGGATTGCATGATCCATGCATTCTTGGATATGTCCATAGAAAGCATTTGTGAAGGATTCGGCATTGCGGGATGTGGTATCCACTGGCACAGTGGGCTTAAAGGATACCATCTCCGTCTTAAGAAGAGTGAAGTCTGCTTTTGAGAAGTTTTTCACTGTGGTCTTTTCTGCTGGGGGTGGAGGTGGGATATGTATATCCAGGGTGATTAGTTTGTGGTCAGATCTCACTAGTGAGGGGTACACTTCCGGTGTGGAGCATTTTGTCCCCATGTTTGTGATGATCAGGTCTAGTATATTATCTCCCCTAGTGGGAGAGGTGACTAGTTGTTCCAGTGCATTTGAATTTATGAATTCCAGGAACCTTTGGGCTAGGGTATTAGGGCTAGAATAATGTACAGAAAATGGAACTGATACCAAACCAAGTAGTGAAGAAACAAAGTCCAAACCAGCACACTGGTAATAAAATCGATTCTTTTTACTTCCAACCACAACAGATGAGCGCTTTCGTCTAATAGATAGACTTCATCAGATGAAAGCACTGATATCATGTTACACTTATATATAAAATCACAAACAATTAAGAATCCATTAATTATAATTTAAAGACATACAGGTTCAAAAACCAAATATCCAATTTTAAAAAGACTTCCCAACTTCCAAGACTTTAATAAACACATGTATATTCTATATACAAACTTTAATAATATAATTATTCAACTGATAAAATGCAAGTAATAAAAATGTGCAACAATTTTAAAAAATATATATAAAAATTTATAATCTTTTGGTTTATTATATACTTTCAGCTTTTTTATGTAGCACAGCTTTTATACTGATATAGTCATTTAAACCTGGTGGTGAGTTTGAATTCAGCCTGAGCTGCCATATCAGCTCTTTGTATAGTAAATGGTTCTTGAGGTCCCCCCCTCCCTTGTGCAAACCATACCTAACTGTATCAATAATACCAAACTTGAAACTGGATATACCTGAACATGCAGTGCTGTGTTTATATAGAGCATTGGTCTCCCTATGAGTTCTAATTTCATATAGGTGTTCATAAATTCTATCCTTGAAGGGTCTCGGTTTTACCAATATAATATGCCATACATGTAGTACAGATAGCAATATATACTAACATGTTGGATCTACAATTCCCCTTAACAAGCTTCACCACACTTTTAAGACTATTATTAAGTCTAATAGTATCCTCGGTCCATATAAAAGAACACACACTACATGCTCCACAAGGTGCAGTTTTTTTTATATGGTAATTTCCCTCTTTCTCCTTGTTCCAAGAGTTTCTTAAAATTGTTTCCTACCCTATATGTAAAAATGGGTTCTTTGCCTACCCTCATGTAAACATCCTTGTTAGTTTTCATAAGGTTCCAGTTATTTCTAACTATGTGTGTAAAAGTGTCTGAAAAAGTACTATATTCAACAATACAGGCTGTGTTATATTTAGTTTTGCTGTCCTGTGTATTATAGTCCTTAGTAAGTGAGTGACCTAAAAGTGCTTTTTACTTCTTACCCCATTCATTCTTCACTTCTTCCAAAATCCCAAGAACTTAATTCCATGGGGTATTCCCTTTCTACAAAGCATTTACTAAGAAATGTAAATTCTTTTTCTAAATCCTGAGGATCTGATGTCATTCTGGCTATTCTTACAGCCTGTCCCTTGATCAGACTTTTCTTCTGCGTAAAAGGATGGCGACTACTAAAATGCAAATAACTATTGCACCATGTAGATTTCCTAAAAATATTAGACTTGAAACCTTCCTTTGTTTTAGAAATAGTCACATCCAAATAATCAATACTTTTATCATTCATAGTATAAGTGAATTTCAGAAAGCTAGTGCTGGACTCCAAGTAACCCATAAAATGATGTAGTTCATCCTTAGTACCATCCCACAACACAAAAATATTATCCAAAAATCTTAGATAAAGTCTGATGTTGTGGTAAAATGGTGAAGGGAAAATAGTCCTGTTCTCCCGTTCCAGCAATACGAGATTGGCATAGGTGGTGGCGCACGCTGCCCCCATCGCAACCCCACTAACCTGCTGGAAGAATTCTCCCTGAAACTGGATGTAGTTGGAGTCCAAAATAACCTCCATCAGTTCTGCCACTAAAAGAATACTGTCAGTGGGTAGTTTTGAATATTTATATAAACTGTCACAAAAATATTCGTGTCCTTCCTTCCTAGGAATACAAGTAAACAATTCCTTTACATCAATGGTGAGGAATAATATTCCTTCACTCCATAACTGTCCAGTGATCTTACTCAAAAATTCCCACGAGTCTCTCAGGAGATGTGGGGTGTCAAGAACAACCTCCTTAATTTTTCTATCCACAAAAACAGCCAAAGGATGTGTTTTAGAATTTTTTGAAATAACTGGAACCTTATGAAAACTAACAAGGATGTTTACATGAGGGTAGGCAAAGAACCCATTTTTACATATAGGGTAGGAAACAACTTTAAGAAACTCTTGGAACAAGGAGAAAGAGGGAAATTACCATATAAAATTACCATATAAAAAAACTGCACCTTGCGGGGCATGTAGTGTGCGTTTTTTTATATGGACCGAGGATACTATTAGACTTAACAATAGTCTTAAAAGTGTGGTGAAGCTTGTTAAGGGGAATTGTAGATCCAACATGTTAGCATATATTGCTATCTGTACTACATGTATGGCATATTATATTGGTAAAACCGAGAGACCCTTCAAGGATAGAATTTATGAACACCTATATGAAATTAGAACTCATAGGGAGACCAATGCTCTATATAAACACAGCACTGCATGTTCAGGTGTATCCAGTTTCAAGTTTGGTATTATTGATACAGTTAGGTATGGTTTGCACAAGGGAGGGGGGGACCTCAAGAACCATTTACTATACAAAGAGCTGATATGGCAGCTCAGGCTGAATTCAAACTCACCACCAGGTTTAAATGACTATATCAGTATAAAATCTGTGCTACATAAAAAAGCTGAAAGTATATAATAAACCAAAAGATTATAAATTTTTATATATTTTTTTTAAATTGTTGCACATTTTTATTACTTGCATTTTATCAGTTGAATAATTATATTATTAAAGTTTGTATATAGAATATACATGTGTTTATTAAAGTCTTGGAAGCTAGGAAGTCTTTTTAAAATTGGATATTTGGTTTTTGAACCTGTATGTCTTTAAATTATAATTAATGGATTCTTAATTGTTTGTGATTTTATATATAAGTGTATCATGATATCAGTGCTTTCATCTGATGAAGTCTATCTATTAGACGAAAGCACTCATCTGTTGTGGTTGGAAGTAAAAAGAATCGATTTTATTACCAGTGTGGTGGTTTGGACTTTGTTTCTTCACGGCTAGAATAATGTACCCAGTCTATGTTAGGGTAGTTGAAGTCTCCCAGTATGATGGTATTTTGTGATACATTCATATCCTCCAATGTCTTCAGAAAGGCTGAGTGGGGTTCTTGAGATTGGGAGGGTGGTCTGTAACATGCTACCAGTTGTATAGCAGTTTTGCCTATGGTTAGTTGCACCTGTATGGTCTCTGATGCTTCATGTGTTACTACTAACCTGGAGGTGTGGGTGTCCTTTATGAATATGGACACTCCCACTCCCTTTGTGGTTCGGCCTGGGTTTTGGGGCCGAAAAGCATGATACGAGGTATAGCCTGGTAGCGCTGGGGTGCTCTCAGGAGCCTTGAACCAGGTTTCAGTTACTGCACAGACGTCGATATTCTCCATGCTGAGGAGTGCATCAAGTGTCTGCATCTTGAGATTTAGACTTCTGGCATTGAGCAGCATTACCCTTAGTTTTTTTCCATTTTTGTTTTCTAAGGAGGTGGGTTTGTCTTTTGAGCCTTGCCTAAAAAAGGCACTATGGGGGTGGCAAGAGCCTTAGCCAATATCCGGAAGCCTAGTGGTGACAGGTGTAAGCCATCCCTTGCAAAGCAGCGTGGCTTGTCCAACATATCATCCCAGGCAGACAGACATTGGATCCCCTTAGAATGAGACCAGTACTCGAGCCAATTGTTAAAGCTGATCATCTTGTCTTTGTATTGTGGTATCATTCTTGGTGAGGGCAAGATGCTGCTCAGGGTCAGGGTCATACCAGCCTGGGCTACATAATCGGAAAGCTCCTCTATGTCTCTTCATGTAGTCCAGGGAGGTACGTTTCAGGTCATTCACACCAGCATGGACAATGACGGAGTCATATTTGTACTTGCTTTGGAGTGACCTGAGTGTGTGTGTTATGTGGTGGATCCTAGCCCCCGATAAACAGCTCACAGTCACCTTCTCCTTGTTCAGCCTGGTCAGTGGGACATCAGTGTGTCTGACTATGGAGTCACCTATTACTAGTGTATCAGGCAAGGTGTTTGGCCTTAAGGGCTGCGATTGGTCGACACACTGATTTATTGAAGTATGTGTTGCATGTGTTTTGTTTTGAGGTGGTGGATTTTTGGATGTCTGCTTTGGGAGCCTCTGTTGTTTTGGTAAGTTTTTTTATTAGAGCCTCCGAGTATGTCTTTGTGTTTTTGTGTGTTTGGTTTGCGGTTGTGGTAGGTCTATGTGGGACTGGGATTGTTGTGTGTGTGGTTGCCATCTCCTCCTGTCTGGTCATGCCAGCCCTGGGTTGAGAGAGTTCAGCCTCTAGTTTGGCTATATAGTTGCATCTCTCACATGTATTTGTGTTTGTTGGGAGGAGGAGAGGGTTGTCTGTGTACATGAGACAATTGTAGCATTGTCTCAAGATGCCCAGATTGACCAGCTGAACTGGAGACGACGCCAGTAATCTACCAATCGACATGCTAGAACAGTATAAGGGAGTGGTATACCTTTTAAGGGAAGTGGGTATTCACAGGGGTGGTAAGTAGATGTAGTGCTTACTTAGTACGAGAGTGCTTACTTAGTAAAGAAGTATTGAGAACAAGTGCTAGGCTTATAATACAGTGAGTAGTCTGGTTATACTAAGAGTAGAGCTTCCTTAAGGGAAAATTTGAAGAGCAGACTTGGCGGAGCCAGAAAAAGTTTAACCGGCGCTGCGCTATGCTCACAACCGCGCAAAGCTGTGCAAACGCGGGTTTTAAACAGTGAACTAAAAAAGAGCTAGGAATGGTCCCAAACAACCAATTACTACAGCTTCTTGTGCTGAGGTCACTTCCCCCAAGGACAGGTAGGCTGCTCAAGGCTCCCCACTCCCACTGGTGAGCAAAGAAAATTCCTTCTATCCAAGTAAGGTAATGGACAACACAGGAACTACACCACAGCCCAGAATACAGCAATGCCTGTAAACTGGTCTAAACTAGTCGAGGAAGGCGGGAAAACAAGGATTATTTTTTTATTTTTTTTGTTTTTTTGGTAGAAACACACAGAAAATGCAGAGACAGTGATAAACTAATTAACAGTGGGAAAAGCTGCTTTTCAGATTGTAGCTTGCTGCAGATCACCCACTTTGTCTCAGGACCCCCCAATCAGCATTCCTGAGAACATTAGAAAAT
Organism: Protopterus annectens; assembly: GCF_019279795.1. Taxonomy (NCBI): domain Eukaryota; kingdom Metazoa; phylum Chordata; order Ceratodontiformes; family Protopteridae; genus Protopterus; species Protopterus annectens. Next base: position 470,675,676 of record NC_056743.1, read on the forward strand.
ATGAAGGTCATACCTAACACCATGATATTGGGTGATTTCAACTACCCAAACATTGACTGGGAAAACTACTCCAGTACTAACTCCTTTGCCCAATGCTTCTTAGAGTTTATAAACTCAAATGCCCTGGAACAACTGGTCACCAGTAGCACAAGAGGTGACAACATATTGGACCTAATCATCACCAACCTGGGGGATCAGTGTTCCACACCAGAGGTAAACCCGTTGCTGGTAATATCAGACCATAAACTAATCACACTGGATATCCACATCCCGACCCCACCCCCAGTCAAGGAAACCACTGTGAAAAACTTTTCAAAAGCAAACTTCACACTTCTCAAGACTGAGGTGGAAAGTTTCAAAGCCCCCCTTGCTAAAGGATAATGCTGCCCAAACCGCAGAATCCTATACAAATGCATTCTGTGAGCACCTACAGGAATGCATGGATCGAGCCATCTCAAGTAAAACCAAGACTGACTCGCTCCAAAAAGAGGAAACCAGTCTGGTGGACCCCAGCCATAAATAAGCTATACAACAGAAGGAGGAAACTATTACATGATAGAACAAAATCTCAAAAAGGGAAGGCATCCCTGATCAGTATTAGTAAGAAACTAGGATCCCTCATAAAATCATCCAAGGCCAGCTTCGAAAGAAAAATTGCTAAAGACTCTAAAGAGCATTCTTTAGCTATGTCAAGAATCTAGGTTGCAACTCTCAGATCTGCTCTGAGCTAGTGCAAAATGGCAAAAAATACACTGAAAGTACAGTTTTGTACCTACCATAAATGTAGATGTCCGATAGGTATGCATCTGCAGTCCTAACATATGGGTTGTCCTGCCTCAGGCAGCCCTTCGGTCGGCCGGATTCCAAAGTCTGGGTCTGGCCTCGGCTGATGTCGCACTTCACCCGACGTCATAGCTGCTGGGGTATAAAGGCATCAGCCGACGCCATTTTCCTCAGTGTTTCTTGCCCCAGATGCCAGGTGCCCTCTAGGAAGGCTAAATTTGGATAAATGCAAATAATTCCAAACAGTATAAAGCAAAATATATATATATATATATATATATATATATATATATATATATATATATATATATATATATACATACAAACAAATACACCATAATAGATTCCCCCCAGCTAGCTAAAAAGAGGGGTAAGTACCCTAGGAATACCACAGAAGGGAAGGAGGGTGGGTAATCCTGACTGCAGATGCATACCTATCGGACATCTACATTTATGGTAGGTACAAAACTGTACTATGTCCTTCAAGGATGCATCTGCAGTCCTAACATATGGGTAGAATACCATAGCCAAACTGGGGGAGGAGGCACTAAGATAAAGATGGTGTAGTTAAGATCCCTTGCAAAACAGCAGTTGCAAAACCTGCTCGGGATCTGGAGTATAAAGGAAGATTATAATGCTTGGCAAATGTATGCACGGAGCTCCAAGTAGCAACTTCTAAAATGTCTTTGGTAGCCACTCCTCGTAGGAAAGCTGTAGTGGTGGCTGTAGCTCTTGTGGAGTGAGGCCTGATATTTTCAGGAGTTGTCTTTCCATGAAAAGAGTAGCAAAATCTAATGCAATTTCCTATCCATTTTGAGATTTTCCGTTTTGAAATTGCTTTTCCTTGCACTCCTGTTGCATATGCTACCAGAAGCTGGTCAGTTTTTCTGTTGGTCTTAGTTCTGTCCAGATAGTAGCGTAATTGTCTGTGCACATCCAAGGTATGTAGTAGTCTTTCCCCCCTGTTCTGTGGGTTGGGGAAGAATGTAGGTAAATGATTCGCTTGGTTCAATGATACCCTGGAGACCACTTTTGGCATAAAAGTAGGATTAGTTCTCAGAGACACTCTATCCTGATGGAAGATAAGGAAAGGCTGTACTGCCATTAATGCCTGTAACTCAGATACCCTTCTTGCTGAAGTGATTGCTAGCAGGAAAGCAGTTTTCCCAGATAAGAACTGTAAGTCTGCTGTTGCTGCTGGTTCAAAAGGGGGAAGTGTTAATTTTTCCAGCACAAAGTTGAGATCCCATGTAGGTAAAGGTGGCTTCCTTGGAGGCTTTACATTTTTGATTCCTCTCAAGAACTGCCTGAGTAGAGGATGAGAGAAGACAGGAGGATCCATGTTGTACTCTGCTGAAATTGCTGATGCATGAATCTTAATGGAGGAGTAGGACAGGCCATTGTGGAACAGTTCTGCTAAGTATTCCAGGATGTGTGCTATGTTTGCCAATGAGACATTTTCTCCCTTTACTGCACTCCAAATGAGGTATCTTTTCCATTTGGCTGAATAAGTTTTCCTTGTGGAGGGTCTGCGTGCCTCCAGGATAATGTCCTTAACCCTCTGAGATAAATCTGGTTTATTTTGTTTTATGCAATATTCCAAGCAGCTAGCTGCAGTGTTTTCAAGTTTGGATGCAGGGTTTTGTAGTTGTTCTGTGTTAGAAGTAAGGGACAAGAGGCCATGAGTGTGTCCGAGACCTGCTTCTCAGTAGCGGGTACCAATGTTGCCTTGGCCAGTCTGGAGCTATCAGGATTACCTTTGGCTGTTCCTCTCTGATCTTCAGTAGGACTTTGTACATCAAAGGAAGAGGTGGAAATGCATATGCTGTCAGGTTTTTCCAGCTGAAGGAAAGGGAGTCCACCCTCCAGGCAAGTGGGTGGTATGCTCTTGAGCAGAATTTCTTCAATTGGTGATTGTGTGGGGAGGCGAACAGGTCTGTCTCTGGCATTCCCCATTTCTTTGTTATGGTTTTGAAGATATCTGGATGCAGCATCCATTCGTGAGCATCCGTGGTAGTTCTGCTTAAGGTGTCTGCTAGTGAATTTTCTTTTCCTGGTACAAATCTGGCCTGTAGTTGAATGTTGAGATTCAGGGTCAAATTCCACAGGTCCATTGCCATCTAGCATAGAGGATATGAGTGCGTACCTCCCTGTTTGTTGATGTACCACATGACTGTGATATTGTCCGTCCTTATCAGCAGGTGACCTTGTTGGAGGAATGGTCTTAATGTCTGGATTGCATGTTTCACTGCCAGCATCTCCTTTAGATTTATGTGTAGATTCAGCTGGTCTTGGGTCCATAGGCCTTGTATACACTTGTCCTCCATGTGTGCCCCCCAGCCTAGGTCTGAGGCGTCCGTGGTGATGGTCTGGCTTGGATGTGGTTTGTGGAAAGGCAATCCTCTGTTCATCTGACAGGCCCGAGCCCACCACAGGAATTCTTTTTTCAGGCATGGAATTATTGGAATCTGGGCTTCTAGACTGTGCTTGTGTTGAGACCATACATTCCTTAGGTACCATTGCAACTTTCTCATATGCAGCCTGGCATGCGGGATCAATATTATGCAGGATGCCATGTAACCCAGGGCTTGCAGGACTTTCCTTGCAGTAAGCTGAGTTTGTGTTGTTTATGTCATGAAATAGACTGGTATTTGCTTTTGTTTTTCTTCTGTGAGAAAAGCCATCTGAGTTGTTGTATCCAGTTCTGCACCCAAAAATGTTATCCTTTGGGATGGTACTGGCCTTGACTTTTGAATGTTGACTGTGTACCCCAAGGCTTGCAACAGTTGTATGACATTTGCCAAATCTTTTGTTAATTTTGTCTTGTTGTCCGCTTGTATTAGGCAGTCGTCCAGGTATGGGTAAATTTGAATTCCCTGAAGCCTGCAATGAGCAATTACTGATGCCAGGCATTTCGTGAATACTCTGGGCGCAGTAGATAAGCCAAAGGGCAATGCTGAGAATTGATAATGCTCTGATCCTGCAAGAAATATGAGGTGTCTTCTGCAATCTGGTCGTATAGGGACGTGCAGGTATGCCTCCTTGAGATCTAGAGTCACCAGCCAAGACTCCTTGCCCAGCATGGGAAGAAGTTGCTGGAGGGTCAGCATTTTGAATTTTGGAACAATGAGGTATGTGTTCAGTGCGGACAAGTCGAGAATAGGTCTCCATTGATTTTCTTTTCTTGGTACAAGGAATAGTCTGGAGTAAAATCCTTGGCCTTGTTCCATAGGTGGTACCTTTTCTATAGCTCTTATCCTTAGTAAGTTGTTGATTTGTTTTTGAGCCTCTGTTTTTTGGCTTGGTGGAAGGTTTGGCATTCCTCTCCTTTTTGGTAGAGTGTGGAAGTGAAACCTGTAGCCCTTGTCTATTGTTTGTAAAGTCCATTTGTCTCCTGTAATGCAATGCCAGTTGTCGGAAAATAAGGCTAGCTTTCCGCCCAAGGGTGCTTCCAGTTGTTCCCTGGTAGGCGGAACCAGAGCCAAGTCATTGTGTCTGTCCTGTGGAAGTGGTTGTAGTTGCAGCTGTGGCAGCACTTCTCTGGTTGGCAGGTTGCCACTGACGTCCCCTGTAGGCACCCCTAGATTGACCTCTGCCTCTTGGGTGTCTATTTCTGCCTCTCTGTGCTCTGGAGGTGTCTGGAAAGGACCAATTCTCCGAAGGCCAATTTCTGCTAAACCTCAGAGGTTGGACCTGTAAGAAATCCTTGACTGTTTGTACAGATTTTGCTTTTTCTTCCACTTTCTTTAGAACCTCCTGTGCAGGGGAGCCAAACAAACTTTGTTTCTCCATAGGAGCATCTAGGAGTTTTGACTTAACATGGTCTGGTAAGGATTGCTCTTTTAACCAGGCATGCCTTCGAATCACTGCTCCAGTCATAGCTGATCTAAAGGAAGCCTCAAGTGCATCATAGCCACATTTTAAGAAATGATTACTGACCTGCTGAGAGTTATGTACCAAATCCTGAAGGGACTTGCGGTCTATAGGTTCAGGAGAGGACAGTTTTTTATTTAGCTGGTCTAACAAAAATTCCTGGTACTGAATCATGTGAAATTGACAGTTTAAGGCCCTGGCCGAAAGAGTAGCAGATGTATAAACCTTTTTACCCCATCTCTCTAATGCTCTAGATTTCCTTTCAGAGGGAAGAGGGTTTTTGGCAGAGGCAGCTGCCACACCTTTAGGGCCCTGTGAAATGGTTTTTAGGTGTGCAACATGAGCCTTATACAAGTGGTAGTGTGTGTCCGGGACCCTGTAATATCTGTCAGGCTTGGCAGGGGCTGGAGGAAGAGAATCAGGGGCAGTACTGGCATCATTATATGCATCATCAACAACTGATAGTACTGGAGGAATGGCTAAAGGCCTATGCTGTGGTAAGTGTAAAAAAGTCCTTAGCCTTTTCCTTGAATCTGAAAAATCCTGGCCCTGCCATTGGAAGTGTTCCCTCATAGAGTGTAGGGTTTCCCCAAAAGAAAATTCTTCAGGAGGAGAAGCAGAAGGAATGGAGTCTTCTGCATCAGAATCCTCATAAGGAGAATATGGGCCTTCCTGATGGTCTGAAATATCTGAGTCATCCGAGGAATAGTCTGTAGAGACAGGTTCAGGGGGTTCAGTCCTAGGCCTCTTATCTGGAGGAGGTTGAGAGGCCCTGTCTGGGTGAGGTTGGGATCCCCTGATCAAAGAAATAAGATCCTCAGCCAGGCTGAGTATCTGGGAACTAGAGGTAGGCCTGTGTGAGGGAGCTTTTGTAGGTAAGGCCTTAGAAGATTTAGCTGCTTTAGCCCTGGAAAAGGCCTTGATAGACATAGAAGCAGGGGGTCTAGCAGCCCCATGTGCAGGGGTAGAAATGTCTAAAGGAATAGTGTCTGACAAATCCTGGGTGCTTGCTTCTGTAGCAGTAATTTCAGTAGCAGATTCAGCCATGCTCTGTGAGGCCATGGTTATCGGAGGCATGCTTTCGGCCGAAGGAAGAACCGAGGACTCGGTTTCAGCCGAAACCGAGACACTCGCGGTTGGCCTAACCATGGTTTCAGCCGAAACCGCGGACCGCGAGTGTCTGTCCTTTTCCTTGCGCTTTTTAGCTAATTGTGTAGTCGGAGTCTCCGACGGCATTTTATATGCAAAAGCGGGACCAAAAAACTCCTCTGCAAACTCCGACCGACGTCTAAGCGTCCGTCGGTTGAAGGAAGCACAGGCTAGACAAGCTGATACGTCGTGGTCTGGGCCTAAGCAAGAAAGGCAGTAAGAGTGGAAATCCTTATGAGGTATTTGTTTCCCACAAGTTAAACAATTATTTACTTTGTCTGACATCGGCTGAGGCAAGAAAGAGTCTAGCGGGTATTTAGCTTTTTTAGAAGTCTTCGGTAGTAGAAATCTCTGGAACTGACCGACCGGCACTTGCGAACAGCTTCTGCTTCGGGCACCGCGCGGCAAGAAAGACTGGGGAAAATGGCGTCGGCTGATGCCTTTATACCCCAGCAGCTATGACATCGGGTGAAGTGCGACATCAGCCGAGGCCAGACCCAGACTTTGGAATCCGGCCAACCGAAGGGCTGCCTGAGGCAGGACAACCCATATGTTAGGACTGCAGATGCATCCTTGAAGGACATCCAACTGACATTGCCAACATCCTGGCTGACAGGTTCAGTGAAAACTTTACCCCCCCACCCCCAAAAGGGCCCGTGTCCATCCCAGAAGAATGTAGAGCCTCAGACATCACAGACACACAGGTGAAAACAGCCCTTTCCAAAGCCAAAAACACAGCATCAATGGGACCGGATGGTATCCCAGGCTGCGTCTTACACGAGCTCCAAAATGAACTAACCCCTCACCTAAATTCAGTGTTCAAACTCAGCCTTACCACAGGCTATGTACCCAAAGAATGGTGTACAGCAACAGTTATCCCACTCCACAAAGGTGGTGCCACAATGGATCCTGGGAACTATCGCCCTATAAGCCTGACTAGCCTGGTCTGCAAAGCTATGGAGCGCATCATCATGGAACTCATTAACAGAGACATTGGGAACCTCCAGACACCGGACCCTACCCAGTTCGGCTTTGTTAAAGGCAGATCTTGCCTCCTAAACCTAGTAGACTTCTTTGAAATGGTTATCAAGGCCATAGATGAGGGAAAGGTAGTCCACACAGCTTACCTGGACCTTGCAAATGCCTTCAACACCATTCCCCACTCTGGCATTATAGATAAGCTTACCAGCTTGAACATTAACCCGTATGTCATGAGATGGGTTGCCAACTGGCTCATGGATAGAACTCACATGGTCAGATTTGCGGGTGCCATGTCCGACTCTAAACCAGTTACAAGTGGCATCCCACAGGGCTCAGTCCTGGGACCCCTCCTATTCGGTATATACTTCTCTGAGGTACAGGCAAGCATGGGAGGACTATGACTGACCAAGTTTGCAGGTGATTGCAAACTGGAGGCCATAATAGACTTTCCAGCTGACACAGACATCCTCCAGAAGGGTCTCACGAAGATGAATACCTGGTGTCAGAACCATGGCCTCAAACTAAATGCCAAAAAGTGCATAGTCATCCCCTTTGGGAAAAACAAAGTGCCCATGAACTACCACATAGGTGGTAATCCACTAAGTACGGAAGATGTAATTAGGGATCTGGGGACCCAAGTAGATAGCAACCTCTCCTTTGATAATCACATTGCGAAAGTGGTTAGAAAATCCTTCTATGTAGCCCACCTAATCACAAAAGGGTTCACATCTAGATCAAGAGAGGTTATTGTGCCCCTCTACTCATCTCTCATCAAGCCCATAATAGAGTACAATGCCCCATTTGGGATGTACCTTACTCGACACCTGCAACAGCTGGAAAGACCACAGAAGTACCTCACCAAGAGGATTGTGGGCCTCAAACAGATGCCCTGTGCACCTCGACTAAAGAAACCAGCTCTACTCAGTTGCTTACCGCCTACTCAGAGGTGATCTCTGCCTGACGTACAAGACCATGTCTAACCCGGAATTAATGGACATGCTCCACCTCAAGAAAACCAAATTTCTTAGAGCCACACGCTTTAGGGATTTAAACCTCAGCACAACAATAAATAGGACATGCTGGATGGATAGATTCCTGTCCCAGAGACTTCCCTCGCTCTGGAATAGAATCCCATTCTATGTTAGGCAAAGCCCCTCACTGACTCTCTTCAAGAGAAATCTTGATGAATGGATGGGAAATTATAAATTTACCCCTGGGATCACTTCAGTGGCCCTGCTGGACAGAGGCTCAGGAAACTAATCTAAAAGGGAGGCGAAAGCCTACACATTCTGGCTAGGCTTATAAATGCCCTTGGGCAGATTGCCTACTACCTACCTATGAACCTATAAGAAAAGAAGACAAAAGTAGCATTGATCATTGAAATCACCACACCCAGTGACTACACTGTCTTTTGTACAAAGAGACACAAAGTCATAAAATACCTGGATCTGCAGGCAGAAATGAGAGCCATGTGGAAGAAAGGTACCCAGACACTTCCGATAGTAGTAGGAGCAATGGGTCTTATAAAAATTAATTTACAATCACATTTAGATATGTTACCAATTCATGTAACACCATACGAATTGCAGGAGGAATCATTAATGGGCATATTGCGGGTGCTGCAAAGAGCACTTCTGGCTGACATCAAAGTCTGAAACAGTACTAATTTTATGACCTTTAATCGTACTTTGATTTAGGAATGGGGTCCATTCCCGTCATTGTATTAGAAACACAAAAGACTTGAAATTTAAAAATGAGAGAATTGCTGCGGGTACTGCGAAGGGCACTTTCGGTTGACATCAAAGATTGAAACAGTACTAATTTCATGAACTTTAATCGTGCCTTGACTTAGGAATGGGGTCCATTCCTATCACGGTTGGGGTCCTTATGGAGAGATGAAAAGTCATTAAGCAAAGGAGAGTAATAGTGCTGAAAGTGAATTTCTGCTCAAGTCTTGGTGAGTACCTCCACAAGGTGGACCCTGTTTTTCACAAAATCTCACCAAGGCGACACTGATATATATAGACTGTATTTATATAGCATATATCATGGACAGAAGTAAGTCAAAAAACAAAAAAAAAATAGCTGAGTGCACAAAACCCAGGAAAAAAAATGCCCAATCCTGGTAGGTGCACTGGTGCCAGGACTGGAAAAATGGCAGTGTAGAATCTTCAAGATACAGAAACATTCTTACAATGGGGCCAGGCCCAGCGGGAGGATGGCCCCCCTGTTGTAGAAGGAAGTAGCAGTCCACAAAAATCGCAAAACTTGGCCAAAGAAGAGCCATAAAGATGATCGAGTGGACTTTTGAGGATAAGAAAATATGTATTGTTGCTATTGTGTAAAAAGCCCAGAATTTCCAGACACAAGATATACAAAATGATTGAGAGAAATTAGAGGAAAGAAAAATACTTCCACAGGAAAATCTGTCAGAAGCTTCAAATAAAAAAATGCGTTCATTAATGCAGTAGATTTTTGAAAAACAGTATAAAGATCAAGAAACTTTGATCTGTTTGGAAAAAGAAGCATCTGAGGAAGTGCAAAAATATAAACAACAAAACCTAGAGATATTTGAAAAATATAAAAAAATATATGGACATGGGAATGAAAAAGAGATTTGATATGGCTCAATATTTATGTAAAGGAGAAAGCCAAGTTAACTAATATAGAGAAGGCAGTCTCAAAGATATTCAAAGAGAAATTCAGGCAAAGGCGTCCAGATATGGAAAAGGTTCACAATAATAAAAAAAAATTTATATCACAAAGATGTAATGTGGAAAAGAAGATTAGTAAAGCAGAAGTTAAAGAAATAAAAGTTGAAGTTATGGAGTGCCTGCGAAGTGAAGGATTTAATGTAGAAGGACCAACACAGACTACATCACTGCATGATGGAGCGAGTCCCCAGAATAAGGAAAAGCAAGAAGATCAGGATTTAACATGGTGTAATATTTATGCAAAGGAGAAAGCAAAACTAACCAATACAAAAAGAGCAGCACTAAAGATATTTGAAGAGAAATACAGGCAAAGGAATCTGGATATGGAAAACTTTACAGTACAAAAAATAAGAAGACAGAGGAAAAGTAGAAAAGGAGATTAGTAATGGAGAAGTCAAAGAAATAGAAATTGAGGTTATGGAGCAGCTGCAAAGAGAAGGATTCAGTGTAGAAAATCGAAAGCAGAAAACACCACAACAGGGTAGAGCGATGGATATCCAAAGTATAAGGGGACACCAATGGATCAGGAAGCAATTGGTCAGGTGCCATATCAAGATATTTTGGAACCTTCCACAGGAAAACAGTATAAACGTTCACTTGAAGCTAGACAGCAAGGAAAGGAACAGGAAGCTGTGGAAACTCTGATGCAGTCAATGTTGAGGAGTGATAGGCCATTCAGTTCCCATATGATTGAGCAACAGATGACACAGGCTGAAATTGAAGAGAATGCGCCACAGGGAAATGCTGTAGAACTTTCTATAGAATGCCCGCAGGAAACGGAAAACAAGGGATGTGCCCTCAGTTTGGAAGAAAATAAGCTGAGAGAAGCATTGCTTGATTTAATGGACATGGATAGATGTATTAAAATCAATGAGAGAAATAAGATTGCAGTTGGTCGACAAAATCCAAAAAGTCAGAAGTCTGATAAAACAAATGAACACAGTAATTAGGACTGTCCACAGAGATCCATGTGATATAACAGAAGTAAACAGGATATATTACTGTGCTGCTAAATTAATAACTGATAAAGTTTTACCACAAGATCACAGGGTAGTGAGGGGAAGGAAGGGGAGAAATCGAATGCCATCATGGAAGTATCTAATAGAAAACACAGTAAAGCAATTAAGACAAGAAGTGTCACTGTTAGAAGATTATAGAAGAGGGAATAGGGAATAGATCAACAAAAATACGAAGAGAGATGTGATAAAAGCAATGCACAGAATTAGAACAGACCAGGATCTATCGTGCACTATTGCACATAACAAACTAAAAATTTCAGCACAGGAGGAAAAACGTAGAAGGTACACAGATAAATATAAGGGAAAAGTACAAAATAAGCAATTTATTGATGACCCAAAAAAAGTTTTTTTTTATAGAGAATTGAGAAATAAGGTAAAAGTAATTGAAAGACTGCCAGAATAAAGAGGAAGTAGATACATTTTGAAGAAGTATCTACGAAGATCCTGTAGAACATAGTAAAGATACTAAATGGATAGAAGAAGTAAAAGAAATAATAAGAAGTTTAAAGGTACAGGATATGAAATGGGATGAAATAACAGCAGGAGAGATTGAAACAAAGTAAAAAAAAAAAAAAAAAAAAAGCCTCCAACTGGAAAACCTCGGGCCCAGATGCAGTGCCTAACTTTTGGCTAAAAGTATTAACATCATTGCCATGAGTAAGAACTTTTAGTTATGTACTTAGCATAACTTCAGATGTTTGGGATCCATCTCGCCTACATTCTGTACTGATGTGTTCGGAGCCGATCCTCAGCTCCGACTCAGCACGCTATGCAATAGAGCGAAGTCTCTAATTGGCTGAGCTGTTCTATATCCCAGGATGCACCACCACCAATTCCCCAGATCTTGTTTGTCCGCACACATGCACCCACACATGCACTGCTGATATAACATTGCCAGATGTTTCAAGATGAAACGGTGGAACTCGAACCGTCCGGTCTCTTCTCATCTCCAAGGCAGGGGGAAGGAGGGTGGTTATTAGGAATGTAGGCGAGATTGATCCCAAACATTTGAAGTTATGGTAAGTACATAACTAAAAGATGTTATGTGATCCTATCTCGCCTACATTCTGTACTGATGGGACAGCGTCCCTAGCACCTGATTCCTGGGTGGCTCACTGGAAAACATTCCTGAGAACTGTGGAACCGAAGGAAGCTCGCCCCCGAGATGCCACATCCAATTTGTAATGAGAGAGAAAGGTGTGAGGAGAGGACCAGGTAGCCGCAACACAAATGTCACTAATGGCAAGCTTAGCATGAAATGCTGTTGAAGTAGCCATAGCCCTTGTAGAATGAGCTTTCACAGTGGTTGTAAGCTCTCTATTAGAAAGGAAATAAATATGACTAATACAGTCTCTGATCCACTTGGCAATAGTGACCTTCGTGACGGCTTTGCCCAATTTATTATCTGAAAAGGACACAAACAACTGATCTGTTTTTTGTGTTTGATGCATCCTATCTAAATAGAAACGCAATTGTCTGTGGACATCTAATGAATGGAAGATATATTCTGCTCTGTCTGAGTAATTGGGGAAGAAAACTGGAAGTTCCAAAGACTGTTGAAGATGGATTGGGCCTAAGGGATACTCTATCCTTGTGAAAAACCAAGTATGGCGGGTTGACACATAGGGCCTGAAGTTCCGAAACTCTTCTGGCTGATGTAATTGCCACCAAAAAAGCGGTCTTCCAGGTAAGAAATTTCAAGTCAGAAGTTGCTGCCGGTTCGAAGGGGGAAGAGGTCAAGGCACCTAATACGAAATTGAGATCCCATGGTGGAGCAGGATGAGAAACTGGAGGACGTAGCAGCCCAGCACCTTTCATGAAGGCTTTACACAACTTATTGCTCATCAAAGGTGGGTCTGTACTTGCATGAAAGTTAGAAATAGCTGCTAATTGAACCTTAATGGTAGAGACTGAAGACCTTTGATTGAATAGGGAAGCTAGGAATTTCAAAACGTCCGCCACCGGGGCAGTAATGGGATCTAAACCCCAGAGTTGGGCCCAAATGGCAAATCTCTTCCATTTACTATTATACATTTTCTTAGTCGAATTCTTGTGGGCTGAGGACAAGATATGTATAACTTCTGAGTCTAAAACCTGGTTCCTGACTATAGTCGGAAGTGGAGGAGCCAAGCTGTTAATTTCAGAGAGTGAAGGGACTGGTGAAGCTGTCCCGACTGGTGGATCAAGAGATCTGGAACCTGGTCCAGGAACCATGGGCCGTCCAGTGCGTATTTCTGAAGAAATGGCAGCCAGACTTGACGAGGCCAGTATGGGGCAACTAAAATCATCTTGCACTGCAAGTGAATCACCTTCTGGATCACCCTGGGGAGAAGGGGAACCGGAGGAAAGGCGTACAGTAAGCCGTTGGGCCAAGCTTGGACTAGGGTGTCCTTGGGAAACCTCCCCTGACTCGGGGTACGAGAAAAGAACCGAAGACATTTCGTGTTGAGAGGGGTTGCAAAGAGGTCGCAACAAGGAGTTCCCCATCTTCTGAAGATCTGAGATGCTACTCTGTCGTTCAGAGACCACTCGTGTGGGGAGAGAATGGTTCTGCTCAGTCTGTCGGCTATTACATTGGATCTCCCCGGAATATGTGTTGCTACCAAGAAATGATTGGTTGCAACAGCCCAATTCCATACTCTCATGGCCTCTCTGCAAAGAGGGTAGGACCTGGTCCCTCCCTGCTTGTTCAGGTACCAGACTACTGACATGTTGTCGGACTGAACGGCAATCATACCTTGGGGGAGGAAGCAGTGTAGTGCTTGGAGCGTCAGAAGCACTGCTCTCATTTCCAGTATATTGATGTGTAGGGAAGTCTCGCCGGGATGCCACTTGCCTTGAACTGACCTGCCCAGGTAATGACCCCCCCACCCCGTCTGGGAGGCGTCTGTAGTCAAAGTGGCCACTGGAGGAGGAGGAGGAACGAAAGGTCGCCCCTGATCCAGGTTGGACGAGATAAGTCACCAACGGAGGTCCTGTTTGCACATCTCTGTGATTATGATTTGGTGACTGAGAGGAAGCTCCTGATACGACCACTGGACCGATAGGAGCCACTGGAGAATCCTCATGTGTAATCTTGCTAAGGGCACCAGGAGAACGGTAGCCAACATGGAACCCAACAGTTGTAGGACCATCCTTGCTGGGGCTCGGCGTGGAGCAATGCTCGGACTTGAGATTGTAATGTTTCTATTCTCTCTGTAGGAAGATAGACTTGCATTTGCTTTGAGTCTATGTCTACCCCGATAAACCGTATAAGCTGAGATGGCAGCAACACAGACTTTGCCCAATTGAAGGTGATTCCTAGGGAGGTTCCTAGAGATATAGTGGCTGCTAGGTTCTGTAATAGTAGATGCCTGGAGGTGGCAGTTAGGAGCCAGTCGTCTAGATACGGAAACACCTGGAATCCTAGACTCCTCAGGTGAGCAGTCACCACCGCCAAACATTTGGTGAACACCCTGGGGGCTGTGGTGAGATCAAAGGGCAGTGCGCAGAACTGGAAATGACTGTCTCCCAGGCTGAAGCGCAGATGTCTCCTGGACGCCTGATTTACCAGAATGTGATAATAGGCGTCCTTGAGATCTATGGAGCACATCCAAACACCTTTCTCCAGAAGCGGGAGAATGGATTGTAAGGTGACCATCCGGAACTTGGACTTCTTGACTGATCGATTCAGGTTGCTGAGATCCAAAATGGGCCTCAAGTCCCTGGTCTTTTTTGGCACTAAAAAGAATTTTGAGTAAGTCCCTAATCCGGTCTGGTCTGCGGGGACCGGTTGGATGACTCCTTTTTGAAGCAGCTTTGAAATTTCGATGGCTGCAATATTCTGTTGACTGGGTGGGGGGTCCGGGATTTTTCTGGATGGAGGGGGGGGGGTGAAAAGGGGATGACGTAACCTCCGGCGATGATTCGGAGCACCCATTGGTCCTGAGTGATACTCTCCCAGGCCTTTAGGTGCCTCGAAAAACGACCCCCGACTGGCTCTGAAGCTGCACAGTCGGGCAATCCTTCAGGGATGCTGAGAGGTTGAAGAGCCATGAAAGGACTCGCGGTCTCCAGTGTTGCGGGGGCCTCTACCGCCTCTGGGACAGCGTCTTCCGGAAAAATTTCCCCCTCCTCTGCCTCTAGAGGGGGGATCGTCCTGCTGTGAGGGGTAATGCTTCTGAGATTTACGGAACCACATTTTCCCTTCTCTTTTAGCCTTGGGATAAGGCCAAAAGGGAAAGGAAAACCGTGCTCCTACGGCAGTCAGAGTTTTACCTTCTTGTTCACAGCGGGTCAATGTGTCCTTTACCTTGGGTCCAAACAAAGAGGACCCATCAAAGGGAGCGTCGGCAAAGGAAGACTTAAAGGCTTCCGCAAAATGACACAGGCGGAGCCAGGCTTGCCTCCGTAGAGCAACGCCCATACCCGCCGCTCTACTCGCCCCCTCGGCTGCATACGAAATGAGCCTCATGGACGAGTTTGATATAGATGACAGAGTAGCCAACTGAGAGCCAACCGTCTGGGCCAGCTGCTCAGGTAGGTTACTCAAGAGGGTATCTTAAAGCTCCTTGATCAGATCCCTCTGAAGTCTAGTGAAGTGCGTCAGATAGTTCAGGGACCTTAAGGTAAAGGCCGCTGAACTGAGGGTGCGCTTCCCGTACCGGTCCATGCTCCTAGACTCCTTATTAGGAGGATGGACGGACGTCGAAGCCTCTGCTACATCTTGTTGGGTAGCAGATGCCACCACCAGGGCATCTACAGCCACACCTTTGGTCAGAAACTCCTTCTCTGGGGGGGCTGATAAGAATTTATTTGGGCGAGCCGGCACCAGTTCCACAGAATCTGGATGCTCCCACGCCCTTCGACAGATCAAATCTAGGAGCTCGTCGAAGAGCGGAGACACCCAGGAGGCGGAGGGCTGAGCCCCGAAGGCCTTGAGGAACACCGACTCATCAGCGGAAGGGGGTTTGGAATGCCAGCCGCCTCGTTGTTTGAGGACTTCCAAGATGTCTGCAAAGGAGACATCATCCGAGGACGACTTAGGGGACCCCTCCGCATCATCAAGATCGGTGTCCGACGTGAGAGACTCATCGGGGGAGTCGACGTGCTTCCTCTTGCACAGTCTTTTCCTTGGGGGTTCCTCCGAAGAAGCTTCAGAGGGACCGCCAGGAGGGGGGGGCCCCACTGGGGGTGACCTCAGGCCCCGGGGCTCCGCTGTCTAGCGGCAGGGGGACTACAAAAGACCACGTCTCCATGTCTAGGGAAGGTGCCGGTGAGACCGTGGAGGTAGTAGCCAAAGAAGATTTGGCCAAAGCACTCCTCATGGCCCTGAAGCCCGGACTGCCAGAGACCTGGGAAGGTCCAACCCCCGGGGCCACAACAGTAGACGGCACCCCTGCAGCCGACGCACCGAGAGGAAGGCTTGGAACCGAAAACATCGGTCCCGAAGCGTCACCCTCGGGGCCGACCAAGGAGGTCCATGTACCGAACTCCGACCCAAAAGCGGGGGTTGGAGTAAGGGTCGGAGCCGACCCGAAAACCTCCACCGGCTCCACCAGCACCGGCTCCAACGGTGCCAAGGCTGTTGGAGGAGGAACCAGAACTACAGGGTGGGCCATCGGCTCCGAAGCCGATTGGGCTGGAGCCGAAACTAATTTCTGGAATACAGGAGACTGAAACAGCCTTTGGAGCACCCTGTCGATGTCCGAATCCGAAATCTTGGAAGATCGGGAGGAGACCGACTGGATCCGAGCAGACTTCCCCATCGGCTCCGAAGGACTGGGGGACCGGCTCCGAATAGACTCTATCAATATCGGTGCCGAGGGAGATTCCATAGCAATTTCCCTCGGTGCCAAAGAGGGCTTCGGCTCCGAAGGGGAAGAGTCTGAGCCGGCAACCCTCATCGGCTCCAAAATCAGTGGAGCCGATGAAGGTGACCCACCTCCCGAAGCCCCAGCCATCGGCTCCGAAACCAGAGGAGTCGAGGCTGGAGGCATCGAGGCAGACCGTTCCGCCCTCGGCTCCGAAGTCCGTGGAGCCGATGGAGAAGCCTGCCTAGATTTCTTAGTGGTCGGTTCCGACGGGCTGGTCAGAGCCGATGATTTCTTTTTCTTAGCTGGAGAGGAAGAGGAAGATAAGGCCTCTTCGAAGGAGGGTTTGATAAGCCCTTTTAAGATCAATTTATTCTTCCTCTCTTGGAGGACCCGAGAGGAAAAAGCGTGACACACGCTGCAAGACTCCTGAAGGTGTTTGGCGCCTAAACAGTACACGCATAAGGAGTGATCGTCCGTGATAGACATTTTGTAGTTGCATCTCGTGCATTTTTTAAATCCTGAGGGTCTATGCTCCTTAGACATAATGCTTGTAGATACTATTCACTTTGTCAGAGAAAAACACAATGAATGGAACTCAGTACAAATGGTTTACACAACAATAAAAAACTTTTTTTTTTTTTTTTTTTTTTTAACAAGAGAGCCCAAGAAACTGAAACGAATGACAAACACACCAAAAGGAGGGCCAAGAACCCTCTAACTAAAACAGGTACTTGACAACTCGGAAACAACAAGAAGACTCACTAAAGAACGAGGGGAAGGCCCTTCTAACTTAAATGGAAACCTTTCCCTGTCCAGTCACAAAAATTTACCACAAAATATCCACAAAAACACAATTATACACAACGATAGCTGTTAAAACAGCTTTTGGGTTAAGATTAAAGAAATTTCTGACAGAAAAAACTCTCAGAAAAAAGCACTTAGCTCAGCCAAGTTCGAGACCACGTCCTAGCTTGTAAGCGGCAAACGAGATCTGGGGAATTGGTGGTGGTGCATCCTGGAATATAGAATAGCTCAGCCAATTAGAGACTTCGCTCTATTGCATAGCGTGCCGAGTCGGAGCCGAGGATCGGCTCCGAACCCATCAGTACAGAATGTAGGCGAGATAGGATCACATAACATCTATTTATATCCACATCCCAAATAGATACAACACTGGCTAACAACAGGCAAAACAATGCTCTTGCTTAAGAGTGAACCTGCAAGCTACCGTAAAAATTTTAGACCAATAACTTTGCCTTCCGACGACGTATAAACTATACACTGGAATTGTCACCACCAGAGGTTATAGTCATGTAGAAGAAAACTCAATTATGGCAGTAGAACAAAAGGGCAATAAAAGAAAGTTATACAGAACAAATGATCATTTGTTGTTAAAGGTATAGTGGAGAACTGTAAAAAGGGGAAGAATCTAAGTATGGCATGGACTAACTACAAAAAAGCATTTGATAGTATCCCACATTCATGGATAAAAGAGTGCTTAAAAATGTATAAGATACACCCTACACTCATTTGACTACATTGAAGTAACCATGAAACATTGGCAGGCCATTTTGCAATTAAGCCATGATAAAGGACAGATTATTGTCCCAGGGATAAAAATTCAAAGGGGGATATTCCAGGGTGACACTGTCACCGTTGCTATTCTCCCATTTATTAAATCCATTAAGCTGTTTACTTAACAGCTTAGGCCATGGCTACAGTTTGGCTGCTAGAAAACAACAAAGTCTAACGACGTCTCATCTTCTCTTTGTCGATTATTTAAAACTGTATAGCTCATCAGATGAGGAACTGAAAACACAGCTGCAGATTGTCAAAACTTTTTCAGATGATATTAGAATGGCATTTGTTCTTGATAAATGTGTAAAAGCAACATTTAAAGCAGGAAAACTGCAGCACCAGGAAAACATGTTTGGGGCAAGAATGTGATATAAAAGAATTTGAGCAAGAGGGACTGTATAAATACTTGGGAATTGATGAAGGATCAGCAATAAAACATGAACAAATGCAAATAAAGCTTAGTAAGGAGTACTTTTGAAAACTTGAATTAATCCTGAAAACAGCATTGACATCTAGGAACAAAATCCAAACTATAAATCCGTTTGCTCTTCCTGTCCTAACTTACAGTTTTATAGTGATTGACTGGCCCCAAAAAGTGTTGGATAGATTAGATATTAAAACAAGAAGGATGCTTCATGCTCACCAAATTATATGTGTATACCAAGATTATACATTCCCCATTCCAAAGGAGGGATGGGCCTCCTTGAAATTGATTACATGTATAGACCTGCAGTCTTGGGATTCCACACATCTGCTGACCTCACAAGATCCAAATTTAGTGAAAGATTTAAAACATGAGAATAAATCCAAGATGACTTCTCTGCTTAATTTAGCAGAAACATATCGATGTCAAGCAGGAATAGAAATCAAACCAGAAGCAGATAAAATCCAGGCAGCATCTGAATGTGCCAAAAAAGAGAATATAAGGTGAAGGACCAGATGAAAAGGCAAGAAATGTGGAAAAAACATAAATATAGTTGCAAGTATTGAAAACTTCTGGAAGTGCCTCATGTTGATCATGAACGAACGCAGGAATGGTTAAGGAGAGGCAAATTCAAACCAAGAAATGAAAGGTTCAAATTGGTAGCCCAAGATAGTGGGCTACGTACATGCTGGTTTACAAATTCCATTGAACATGGAGAAACAGACAAATGTAGATTTTGTAAAACCAAATTGGAAACTGCCACACACCTTGTTGCTGGTTGCTTTATACTAGTGGCAGTCGAACTGTATACTGAAAGGCATAATAATGTGCAGAGACTGTTGCAGTGGGGATTGTGCAGACATTATGGTATTGAAGTGGCGGAAAAACACTGGAAACATGAGCCACAAAGCATCATAGAAAATGATGGTTTATATCACATGGGATCACCCACTACCAACAGTTCAAATGATAGATGCTAGAAAACCGGATATAGTGGTCCAAGAAAAGAAGACAAAACTAGCATTGATCATTGAAATCACCACACCCAGTGACTACAGTGTCTTGCGTACAGAGACAAAGTCATAAAATACCTGAATCTGCAGGCAGAAATGAGACTATGTGGAAGAAAGATACCCAGACAGTTCCAATAGTAGTTGGCGCAACGAGTCTTATAAAAAGGAATTTACAATCATATTTAGATATGTTACCAATCTATCTAATCCCATACGAATTGCAGAAGGAGTCATTACTGGGCACATTGCAGGTGCTGCAAAGAGCACTTTTGGCTGACATCAAAGATTGAAAGAATATGAATTTCATGAACTTTAATCATACTTTGACTTGGGAATGGGGTACATTTCCATCATGGTATTAGAAACCCAAAAGATTTGGAGAAATTAGAAAAGGCAGAGAATTGCAGTGAACTTTTATGATGCATGTCCACTCTGCTTGTGATGTTGCCTGGTGACGATGACGAACCTTGATGCAATCACTTCTGTGCAGCCCTCTTTTACTGAGAATACAACCAGAGTGCAAGTGCTGCTAGCGCACTTCCCCATCTCACCCTGAAGAAAGGCTAGCAGGTTAAGCCTCGTCATTCCTTTATTCCAAAAACGCCAGCTCTAGCTGGTGACCAGTCCACTTATTAAACTCTGGTAATCTGGGTTGTACTCAGGGCTTTATTCATCTACGTCACTTGAGCTTTTGTCTTCCTATTTTGACTTCTTGCTCTGTTTAGTAGTATTGCCAAACTGTACTCCATGTCACTATTGCTTATTTCTTTGTTGTGTTCTTTGTTCTTATTTCTCTTCTGTCTGCTGACCGAGTGTCTGCCCATATAATCTACTTCCTTAAACATCCCTTCCCTCAGTCTGTTTTAGTTTTACAGTCATTGAATTGTATCTGTTCATCTCCTCTCTAACCACTACTGTTTCTTTTGGTCTATAGAGTTTTTGCTGTAAATCCTGGCTCCTTCTCCATGTCCAAAGTTACAGCCATTTTCCTCACTAATTCTGTCCCTTCAGCATGCTTTCATATTGCAGAGATAATACTTAGGAGACAGTTGCCTTTACCCCAATTGTTTTCATATGTCTGCCACCTGTCTGGTCCTACTTATTACCATATTAGCTGTCACCTTTTACTGGTCATTGTGATCCAGTTGTGCCATAACATGCATTCACCCTTGCCCTTTCTGATAATCAAGGTCACTTTGATGAATGTCCCTTGACCATTTTCAGTGTTGCCTTCTGTCTCCCCTTTCTTTCTGTTATGAAAACCCTTAATCCCCCTAAGTGACTAAGCTATCACTAACCAAAGCCCTTTTTTGATACTCCTATACTGGATGTCATCTCTTTCACCTTGTGAACCATGCTACCACTGTCGCCTGCTTCCTTTTCCTCTTCATTATCACCACCTCAGCAGCTTTCAATGCCCTTGCTGGTTGTCTTCTCCATCTGCTGCCTTTTTTTTAAACTTTTTATTGCATTTTAAACAAACTTTAACAATAATTACAAAAAATTCAACCATCAGATAAATGACAAATAAAACTATATACAGAGTCCATAACATATATTGACATTAGATCACAACATTAATACTTTTCTAATAGATCTTTAAGTATTTGCCAAAATATTTTTATGAGTAATATTGGTAGTTCTAGTATGCATAGTTGTAGTCCTTTGCTACATACATTTTTGCTAGACATATAAATTCTGAAAAAGAGAGGACATTTTCTGTTTTTTCCAGTTCATTGCAATAACCTTTCTCCATCTGCTACTTCAGATGTCTTTCCCATCCTTCCTGTCCTTTTTCCTACCGGTGGTCTTTGGTGTTGTGCCCTTGCCATCATCTTGAGTGTGCCTGTCTGAGTACTTTATGCCTGTTGTCATTTTTAGCTCCTACATGGTAAGCTGTGTCTACACCCTTTGTACACCTTGTTTTATTTCTTCTTTTTGTATCTGCATTTCCCAGTGTCGCACCACTTTTCTATGTTCCTCTGACAGCCTTTGCCCATGTGATGCTACTGTCTATTCCAGTGTTCTCTGAATGTTTTCCAATCAGATCCTGCATTGGCCCCACATTACCTTCTTGCGTCCTTTCCTATTCTGTCCTTTTTTTTTTTTAATCGAGTAGTCCTCCTGGTAGTATTTCTTCCTTCTGTATTTCCCAAAATGTCCTCATTCTACTACAGTCCCCACTTCATCATTCCATAATTCCTTGTTTAAGAGGGCCGCACCCCTTATCTCAAACATAATATTGATCGCTTACCTGCTGTTTTTTTGTTCATGTTGTACTACTCTTTTCATGTTGTACCCTTCTTGTATCACTCACTTTCCCTTTTTGGGTTGTAAGATAGCCTGCATTTTCATAGTCCTACTCACAAAGCTAGATGTGAGAATGCTGTACTTGGACGCACATGCCAGAGTTTAGAAACTCAACATGTGCATAGTAACTCTTTTTTGTCTGTTGCCATTTCTACTGTGATGGCATTTTCCTGAAGATTTACTGAGGAATGCCCTGTTCTTTTTCCTCCACACTTTCTCAGTCCTGTATTGTGAATGGTAGAATGAGAGAGTCGTTTGGGTTCACACCTGCTGTTGTGTAGATCTCTTTGGCCAGACACATATATGTAAATATTCTAGAAATAGTAGCAGCCCTACATTTTTCTTAAGCAAGAAAGAGTATCTTTCAGCTTCTGCACTGCTGATCGGAAGAAAGTAATAATCTGGCACTTAAACAGGCAAAGTGGCACTAGATCTTGCATACACCAGTATCTGGACGGATGAAATTGTCAGTCCGTCTGTGGTCTTTCCACAGGCTTCAGTTCCCAGTCCATCAAGCCATTTCTAGGGAAGGTTCACGTCTGGAGAACATCTTTCATCCATCAGGCAGGTTTAAAACCCAGTGCTGGACTTTAGTGCATAGCCTCTTCAAATGATCCTGTCCTCACTTTTTTGCCCTTTCCTGATGAAGTTACAGATTGTCATTTTTAAACTTTTCACATGTTCCATGGATGTGTACAAAATGGAAGCATTCCTGAAGTAACAACATGGAGTTTAGAAGTGCCGTTTTTAAACATAACCAGAGTTCAAGGAAAATGCTGCTACTATGTCAGCTGGTCACAACCTTCAAGGGAGTCATTTCAGTAGCAGAATGAAATCCACCCTACAGTCTGTCTTGGAAATTATAGTATTAAGAAACAACACTAACATTGTAAGAAAAGCAGTTGACATTTTATTATTTTAATAACCAATTGTTTTTGTTTTCCTGTTTGCAAATAGGGAAGCATCATTTTATATCTGTCAGTATGTCAGTTTGAAAGAGTGCTTAATTTGCTGTCTGAATCTTTGACTTTTTTATAGCCAAGATTTCTTGATTAGTATGTTACTTAACTTTAGTTGGATATTTTTTTAAGAAATGACAAACTTTTTATTTTTTTACATGTTATTACAGTTTTAGGCAGTTTATCTTGGATAAGTTTTATTTAAAACTACAAATATGCGATTTAGTAAAACAATGTATGATGACACATTTGCAGAAAAACTGAATTTATATCCAAGACAAGTTACAGAGTACATATGTAAGCATGTACATTTTTTTTTAAAGAAACCAGGCAAGTGGCATTTTAGCTTTGCTGTACAAATTACTAATAAACATTACTTAAGTGATCTTAAACATACATCCTTATATCAAATATAAAAAAATCATTAAGTGATATTAGAATAGCTGCATTAAAACATTAGATGTCTCTGCTCATTATTTTCTCTAGATCTTGTGTCTTAAATGACAACCTTTTGGACTTTCTGCTGTCTGAAGCAGAGACAAACACACACACACACATATGCAATATGGCAAGAGTTATAAATAATTCAATTAGAGGTTATAAAACTATAAGCAACAATGAGCACACAATACAATAGTTGATAATAGACATATTGTTGTAATATAGAAGTATGTAAACAATGGCTCATTGTCTCACTGTTGCAAACTGCACAGTTAGGTTCCACATTTAGATCCCATAATATAAATGTATAAGTGCAGAGGTAGTTAATAGGCTTTCAGTCTAGGACACCATTATGTTGTATCGCCCATATTCCTAATAGATCCAAAGCACTGTAAGGTTAACTGCCTTACTCAAGGTTGCACAGTAAGCAAATGAAGGCTGAGGGAATTGACTCCTGTACTACAGGAAGTATCTTGTTAACAGTTTATAGCTTTGAGCCTCTCTGCTGTGCCAACTGCCAGCCCTCCCGTATTAAACTACTAAAGAATAAAATGTTTCAAAGTAGTTCATTTTCTAATATTTGTCCCACCTGTTTAATTTTTAGGTGTTTACATAAGCAGCATACATTTACGGATAAATTACATCTATATTGTGTTGGATGGAAAATATTTTCCAGTGTATGGGAAACAGTGTCTCACATTTTTGATTGCGGTCTTGTGGCTTCCTTGGGAAGTTTGTACCAAAAGGAGTTTTTTTTAATATTGTATCTGATGCTGTCAGTTTTCATTCTGTCCTCAACTGATGAGTTCGGATCTGATCCCTCGGATGCAATTCAGCCATTGCTAAAGCTCGTGGCAATCTAGAACTCTTGATCTTCTGTCTTTTCCCACAATGCACCAACCCTAATTACCTCTGATCTCATTTGTTGCTCCCAGCAAAAGACATGGTTCTTGGTTATCTTAAGCTTGGGCTACGATAAGTGTTTAAAACTTGATCTTCAAAAATTTTATATTAGTCTGATCTTGTTGGCCTTTTCTCCCTTGCCCTTTATCTGATTTCCAGTAGTTAATTTTTTTCTTAATGCTGTTTTTTTCTCTGTCCATTTTATTACCTGTCTGGTAATCTTCAAACCAAGAGACAGCTGGTTCACCCAGGCTAACACTGTGCTGAAAAGCAAATAAACTGCCTATGTAATCCAGTAATAAAAGTTCTGTTAAAATCCAGAATTTAATGAAAAGAATGAAATAAAACAAAATCAGAACAAAAATAATAAAAATTAAGTCCCTTGTCCAACGATAAGCGCTTTCGAATAGTTCTTCTTCAGATCGTCTGGTAATCTTGGTTACTATCATTAATAACTCTCTTCCTTCTACATTGTTGTAGTCTCTTCATACCATTGTTGGTATTTATTCTCTTTCCCTTTTTTCCAAAAAATAAATAAAAACTTTCATACTTTTTTCTACTGTTGTAGACATTTATTAGTTGTCACTGTTTTTTTTTTTTGGACTGTCATTACTGTTTGTTGACCTGTCATTGGTAGTTGTCTTTAAAGTTGTCATGTCTGAGAAAGGGGTTGCTGGTTTTAAGCAGTGTTCTAAATGTGGACACAGAATTCCTCTTTCAGATGCGCATAGTTTATGCATTTGTTGATTAGGGCCTCTGCATATGCAAGAAGACTGCCCTGTTTGCCATGTTTTTAACCTTGGGGCCCTTGTAGAATGTAAAAATAAACTGAAACTAAAGAGATTATTTCCCACTTCTTTTGGAGTGGCCATTTCTGGAGACAAGTTCCCCAAATCAAAAGAAAAAGTCTCAGCAGGATCTCTGAAGGCATCTTCATTAGCTTAGGAGTCTTCAAGGAAAAGGAAAAATACAGATCCAACTTCAACCTCAGATCCGAGAAAACTGAAATTATCAGTTCCGACCCCCTGGGATCCGAAGAAACATAAAACAACTGATTTGACTTCTTTGGATCAGATATGGTCGTCCTCTGATCTGAAATTTAGCAAGTCCAGCTAAATCTGTCCCTTTACGTAGGACGAGGTATTCAGCCTCTGTGGATCCAATACCCTCTTGTGTACCCCCCCCTTTTTTGGAAAGACCGAAATCTACTTCAGTCCTGTTGACCTGTTCCTCCAGAAGTCTTACTGAAGAAGATGTGGAAAGAGTGGTAAGAACAATTCTCTCAGCACAGGGACAGATGGAGGTCACTTTTGCTCCTACCCTGTGGGTCAGGAGGCCCATACCAGTACTACATCCCCTTTGCAGATGTCCTTCAAGGATGCATCTGCAGTCATCACATATGGGTTGTCCTGCCTCAGGCAGCCCTTCGGTCGGCCGGATTCCAAAGTCTGGGTCCGGCGACGGCTGATGTCGCCCTTTCCCCGACGTCAGAGCGCCTGGGGTATAAAAGCATCAGCCAACGCCATCTTCCTCAGTCTTTCTTGCCGCGTGGTGCCCGAAGCAGAAGCAGAAGCAGTTCGCAAGTGCCAGTCGGCCAGCTCCTGTAATTCAGCTACCGAAGACTTCAAAAAGCTAAGTACCCCGTTGGGGACTTTCTTGCCTCAGCCGATGTCAGATAAAATTAATAATTGCTTAACTTGGAAACAAATACCTCATAAGGATTTCCACTCTTACTGCCTCCCCTGCCTAGGCCCAGACCACGACGTCTCGGCCTGTTCAGCCTGTGCTTCCTTCAACCGACGCACTCTCAGACGTCGGGCGGAGTTCGCAGAGGAATTTTTTGGGGCTAGTTTTTCTTACAATATGCCGTCTGAGACTCCGACTTCCCATTTAATTAAGAAATGGAAGGACAAGGACCGACACGCGGGCTGCGGTTTCGGCTGAAACCATGGCCGGGCCTACCGCGAGTGTCTCGGTCTCGGCTGAAACCAAGTCCTTGGTACTTCCACCCACCGAAACCGCTCAACCGACAACCTCGGCCCCGGAGGCCCCTGCTGAGTCTGTTATTGAATTTCCTTCAGAAACTGGTGTTTTGGAAACTTCTGACACCATTCCTCTAGACAAAACTACACCAGCACGTGGTGCAGCCAGGCCTCCTGCATCCATGTCCATAAAGGCATTCACCAGGGCTAAAGCTGCTAAACACACAAAAACTATGCCTCCCAGGGTTATTCCTCAGGGACCCACTACAGGTTCACAGATTCTAAGTTTAGCAGAGGACCTAATTTCCTTAATTAGGGGCTCTCAGCCCCATCCGGACAGGGGCTCTCAACCTCCTCCAGACAAAAGGCCCAGGGTTGAGCCCTCTGATCCCCACTCCTCAGAGGAGGCCTCTGATGGCTCTGCTCTCTCGGACTACCAGGAGGAGGCCTTTTCGGCCTACAAGGATTCTGATGCAGAGGAATCTATCCCCTCGGCCTCCCCTCCTGAGGAACTTTCCTTCGGGGAGACCCTGCACACTATGAGAGAGCATTTCAAATGGCAGGGCCAGGAATTCTCTGATTCCAGAAAGAGATTAAGAACTTTTCTGCATTTACCTCAGCATAGACCTTTGGCTATACCCCCTGTTTTGAATGTCATTGATGATGTGTATTCTGAGTCTAGCATAACCCTTACACTCTTCCTCCGGCCCCTGTCAAACCCGATAGGTACTACAGGGTCCCGGACTCTCATCACTTTCTTTACAAAGCCCACTCTGCTGACCCAGAAACTATTTCCCAGGGCCCTAAAGAGGTTACAGCTGCCACTGCTAAAAATCCACTCCCCTCTGAAAGGGAGTCCAGGGCTTTAGAGAGATGGGGTAAAAAAAAAGTGTATACTTCAGCTACTCTTTCTGTGAGGGCATTAAATTGTCAATTTTATATGATACAGTACCAAGAATATTTGTTAGATGAATTGCATAAGAAACTGTCTTCTCCTGAACCCCTAGATCGCAAATCAGTTCAGGATCTGGTACATAACTCCCAGCAGGTTAGCAACCATTTCTTGCAGTGTGGTTATGATGCATTGGAAGCTTCATGTAGGTCAGCTATGACTAATGCAGTCATACGTAGGCATGCTTGGCTGAGGGAACAATCTCTGCCAGACCATGTTAAAGCTAAGCTTCTGGATGCTCCACTGGAAAAGCAAAAGTTATTTGGCTCCACTGCTCAGGAGGTCTTAAAGAAATTTGAGGAAAAGGCAAAATCTGTACAAACAGTCAAAGATTTTCTACAAGTCCAACCGCCAAGATTCAGCAGAAATTGGCCTGCCAAGAATTGGTCCTTTCCGGACACACAAAGATTTCAGAGAGGCAAGAACAGGCGTGCCAGAGGTAGAGGGCAAGCTAGAGGCTCATACAGAGGACGTCAATGGCAGCCTCCCAACCAGAGAGGTAGTGCAGGACCTACAACTGCTGCACAAGGACAGATGCAATGACTTCACTTTGACTCCACCAACCAAGGCTCAATTAGAAGCACCTTTGGGCGGAAAGCTTTCTTTATTCTCAGAAAATTGGCACAGTATTACAAGAGACAAATGGACACTGCAAATAATAGACAAAGGATACAGGTTCCATTTTCACACATTACCAAACAGAAAAGGCATGCCAGACCTGCCACCAAATCAAAGGGCAGAGGCTTTGAAACAAATCTCCAGCTTAATGCAAATGAAAGCTATAGAAAAGGTTCCTATTTCAGAACAAGGCCAAGGATTTTATTCCAGACTATTCCTTGTTCCAAGAAAAGAAAAAACAATGGAGGCCTATTCTCGACTTGTCCGCACTGAATACTTATCTCATTGTGCCAAAATTCAAAATGCTGACTCTACAGCAACTCCTTCCCATGCTGGACAAGGGGTCTTGGCTGGTAACTCTGGACCTCAAGGAGGCATACCTGCATGTCCCTATCAGACAAAGTTGCAGAAGGCACCTCAGATTTCTTGCAGGTTCAGAGCATTATCAATTCTCAGCATTGCCCTTTGGCTTATCTACTGCGCCCAGAGTATTCACGAAATGCCTGGCATCAGTAATTGCACACTGCAGACTTCAGGGGATTCAAATATACCCATATCTGGACGACTGCTTTATACAAGCGGACAGCCAACAAACTTTGGTAAAGCATTTGAATTATGCCATCCACCTACTTCAGGCCTTGGGATATACAGTCAACATTCACAAATCAAGACTTGTTCCATCCCAAAGAATAACTTTTCTGGGTGCGGATCTAGACACAACCACCCAAATGGCCTTTCTCACAGAAGAAAAACAAAGACAACTACCGGATTATTTCAAGAACCTGACGAGACAAACTCAGCTGACTGCAAGGAAAATCCTGCAGGCCCTGGGTTACATGGCATCTTGCATTCTTCTGATTCCACAAGCAAGGCTGCATATGACGAAACTACAATGGTACCTAAGGAGTTTATGGACTCAGCACAGTCACAGCTTAGAAGCTTTGATCCCACTCATTCCATGCCTCCAAAAGGAATTTCTGTGGTGGGCGCAAGCAAGCCAGTCAAACGGGTCTGCCCTTCAGCAAACCAATAGCCAGCCAAACCATTACAACAGACGCTTCAGACCACGGTTGGGGAGCACACATGGAGGGCAGATGTATTCAAGGATTATGGTCACAAAAGGAGCTACGCATGCACATAAACCAAAAGGAAATGCTGGCAGTGATGCATGCAATCGAGGCCTTCAAACTCTTCCTGCATCAAGGCCACCTGTTAATAAGGACAGACAACACCACAGTTATGTGGTACATAAACAAACAAGGAGGTACCCATTCCTACCCTCTTTGCAGACTAGCAATGTATCTATGGGAACTTTCCCTGAAGCTCAATATAGAGCTGCAATTGCAGTTTGTGCCAGGAAAAGACAATATACTGGCGGACAACCTAAGCAGAAATATCACGGATGCACACGAATGGATGCTGCACCCAGACACCTTCTTTCAGATAACACAATCATGGGGGAGGCCAGACATAGATCTTTTTGCCTCACACCACAATCATCAGCTGAAGAAATTCTGCTCAAGGACATACCACCCACAAGCATGGAAAGTGGACGCTCTCTCTTTCAGCTGGAGAACTCTAACTGTGTATGCATTTCCACCTCTTCCATTAATGACCAAGGTCTCACTGAAGATCAGGACAGAGCAGCCAAAAGTGATTCTGATAGCTCCGGACTGGCCACGACAGCACTGGTACCCGCTGTTAAAGAGCATTTAAAAGCAGTAAATTGGAACATTCTAAAGACACTACCTTTAGAAGACGCAGTTGCTCACTTTAACCTTACCTTCTTAGAAATACTTGATTACCAAGCCCCTATAAGAACAAAAAGAATAAAAACAAACTCTGCCCCCTGGTTAACCAAAACCACACTATCTACCATGCACCTTAGAAACAAAGCCTGGAGACTCTATCTGAGAAATAAGACCCCAGAACAACATATTGCTTACAAAACCCTTCGAAATGAAGTAAAAAAGCTCATAATCTCCGACAGACCAAAATACTTCTTTACACTCCAAAACAACAATAAAACTAACCCACAAAAATTCTGGAAGGGGATCTCCACCCTCCTAAACCCCAGTAAACCACACACCCCAACTCCAGACCCAAATAGCCCAGACCTAGATCTAGCTACACAGTTCAACTCATTTTTCATCGATTCTATTAGCAAACTTACATCCTCCTTCACACACCCCTCCTCTTCACCTAATACACCCCTAATCTCTCCTGCAAATAACCCTCCCGTCATCACCACTTCCACCACATTCCCATCTTCTCACTGTCGATCTTCCACCTCTTCCACTACTCTAACCCCCTCTTCACCCATATCTTCCTCAAGTTCTCTCTCTCCCAACGTTTCTCTATTCTCATTTAAACCTATCCCCACTTCCACCATAAAGAAACTCCTTCAGAAGCTAAAGCCATGCACCAACGCTCCAGACAACATTCCCTCTTATTTCGTAAGTATAGCAGGAAGCAATTGCCTATCCATCAGCATTCTAATCAACCGCTCCATCCATGAATGTACAGTACCTCTACTATGGAAGCAAGCCTTCATCATCCCCCTCCATAAAGGAGGCAACAATTGCAATATCAATAACTTCCGCCCTATTGCTATCCTCTCCTATATCTAAAATCCTGGAAAATGTATCCAGCTTCAACTCCTACCACACCTCATAGATAACAACCTTTAACCCCTACACAACAGTTCAGGCCAAATCATAGCACCATGACAGCCCTCCTGTCCTTTCTTGAGCGGTTAATAGAGCCTTGACTCCGGCCACATTGTTTTCACCTTACTACTAGACCTCTCCAAGGCCTTGATACTATTTCACATAGCCTGCTCCTATCCAAACTATCAGAACTTAACCTCTCTCCCACCTCCATAAATTGGTTCTCCAGTTATTTATCAAACAGACACCAAGCGTAATATGGAAAAAAGCCACTTCCTCTTTCCTTACTACCCCACTGGAGTTCCCCAAGGATCTATTCTTGGTCCTATCCTCTTTAATATATTTATAAATGACTTCCACAAATCCATCCCACTTGCAAACATCATCCAATATGCAGGCGCTTCTACAATTATCTGCTCTGCCACCTCCCCTCTCTTCTCCAAAACTGACTCAGGAAGCTTTCTCAATTACTGAGCATTGGATGAAAATAAATCACTTGGCACTCAACACCTCCAAAACAAAACTAATGGTATTTACCCCCTCCAAATCTACTTCTTTTGACACAAACTCTTTCTCAATTACCAGCCAAAACAACTCACCCTTGGAACTGGTATCTGAAACCAAGCTACTAGGTGTTCTAATTGACAATCAACTTAAATTCAACTCCCATCTACAACTAAATATTAAGAAAACACATCAAAAACTAGGTATGCTCTACCGTCAAAATCAGTATCTTACTAGTTCCTCCAAAACCACTCTCGCTTCCTCCTTTCTCATTCCCTCTCTTCTCTACGGTGCTCCATTACTGACTAATCTTCAGTCCTCTCTAAAAGCCAGCTTTCCTCCTGTTATAACAAAATTGCCAAATTAAGCTAATAGCCATAGGTCCTCCACCCACCACTGTTCCTCTCTCCAAAACTAAATTGGCTCGAACTACCTAATCATCTTAACTATATACAGCTGACTTTAGCTCATAAGCTTATTTTCAACCCCTCTCTTTGTCCCTCTCTGTCTTCTGCCTTCAAAATGCACCTTCCAAATAGAGTCTTAAGGTCCAACAATCAAAACCTACTAGAAGTCCATAAACCATCTCACCCCCCCAGGTAAACACTTATTATCCTCTAACCTTTCCCGTCTCTGGAACTCACTCCCACCATCCATCCGTACCACCTCTAATCACTACCTATTCAAAAATCTCTTCATTCACATCTTAGGTCCCAATGGGATTGTTCTTGCTCCCACCCTCATAAATATATGTCATCCTACCTCCTGTATGCATTGAGGCTCAACTTTACCTAACAAAGCTTGTTTCCTTCTGAATAATTACACTGTAATGTAATGTTGTGCTCCTTCTCCAACACAACTCTGCTATGTTATCACCTTATTGTCTCAGCTCACGTACATCACATTAATATTCATTTATTGTATTTTTGAATACTTCTTGACTTTTGAACTAAATGTTTTACCCACTACTTGTATAATTTAATAATAGTTAGCTATCTTGTGTATGTAACTCAGTTTTTATGTGCTGGAGCTTTTCTCCCCAGGACTCCATTGAAAACGGGTTCTTTTGGCCCAATGGACTATCCTGGTAAACCAACTGCAAATAAATAAATAAATAAATAAATGTCACACATGAAACCGTGGCCTCTTCCTCAATGGCCACTTTTCCTGACACAGTACAATTACAAAACTCTGCATTCCAACTTGAAAACCTTGCAACTAACAGCCTGGAGAATACCTTGACTCCTTCCCAGGATCAACTATCCAAAAGAGTGAAGGATATCATCATGGAAGCTCGCCGGCCTTCCACAAGAAAGGAATATTTAGCAAAATGGAAAAGATTTCACACTTAGAGCACCACAAAGGGCCTAGATGCGACAGTGATGAACATGGCACATATTCTGGAATACTTGGCAGAAATGCTCCACAATGGCCTGTCTTACTCTTCCATTAAAATTCATGCTTCAGCAATTTCAGCAGAGTACAATACTGATCCACCTGTCTTTTCTCATCCTCTCCTGAGACAGTCTCTAAGAGGCATTAAAAACATCAATCCTCCAAGGAAACCACCAGTGCCTACTTGGGACCTTAACTTCGTGTTGGAAAAACTAACACTGCCTCCCTTTGAACCAGCAGCATCTGCAGAACCACAGTTCCTGTCTTGGAAGACTGCCTTCCTTCCGGACATAACCTCAGCAAGAAGAGTATCTGAGTTACAAGCCCTCATGGCAGTACAGCCATTTCTTATTTTTCATCAGGACAGAGTTTCATTGAGAACCAATCCTTCATTTATGCCAAAGGTGGTATCCAGGGTCTCATTAAACCAAGCTATTCACCTGCCTACCTTCTTTCCAAATCCACAAAATAAAGGGGAAAAACTTCTGCACACCCTGGACATACACAGGCAGCTGCGCTACTACTTGGACAGAACTAAAAGTTACAGAAAAACTGACCAGCTGTTTGTAGTATATGCTGCTGGTGCACAAGGAAAAGCAATTTCCAAACAGACAATTTCAAAATGGATAGGGAATTGCATTTGTTTTTGTTACTCCTTTCATGGAAAAGCTGTGCCAGCTAACATTAGGCCGCATTCCACCAGAGCCACAGCCACCTCCACAGCCTTCTTAAGAGGAGTGGTTACCAAGGACATTTTAGAAGCTGCTACATGGAGCTCCGTGCATGCAAGTATTACAATTTACCTTTATATTCCAGTTCCAGAGCAGGCTTTGCTACGGCAGTCCTGCAGGGCATTTTAGCTACACCATCCTTTACATAGATCCTCCACCCCCAGATTGGCTATGGTATTCTACCCATATGTGATGACTGCAGATGCATCCTTGAAGGATATAGTACAGTTTTGTACCTACCATAAATGTAGATGTCCGATAGGTATGCGTCTGCAGTCAGGTTTACCCTCCCTCCTTCCCCTCTGTGGTATTTCTTGGGTACTTATCCCTCTCATAGCTAGCTGGGGTTATCTATTATGGTGTATTTGTTTTATATACATATATACATATATATATACATATATATATATATATATATATATATTTCTGTGCATGTTTGGAATTTATTGCATTTCTCCAAATTTAGCCTTCCTTAGATGGCACCTGGCATCTGGGGCAAGAAAAACTGAGGAAGATGGCATCGGCTGACTCTTTTTTATACCCCAGGCGCTCTGACATCGGGGAAAGGGCGACATCGGCCGACGCCGGACCCAGACTTTGGAATCTGGCCGACCGAAGGGCTGCCTGAGGCAGGACAACCCATATGTGATGACTGCAGATGCATACCTATCGGACATCTACATTTATGGTAGGTACAAAACTGTACTTTTCCTCCTCTAACTCCCACAGTGGTTTCGGAGTCCTTGAATCCTAGCCTTCCGGTTCTGTCTACTTTGGATCCAAGGAACTTGGTATCCTCTGGTCTGAAGCTGTATCTGAGCACTCCAGCCTTGTCGGATCGGGAGAGCTCTCCGAGCCAAACCTTTCATGTTGGTTCCAAGGCATTGCGGTTGAGTCCGAGATTTTCAGAGCCGTGTCTGTACCTTGGGGCATTGGCATTGCGTAGCTCTACTCCAGCTTCCTCCTCGAGGTTGTTGCCCTCAAAGTAGGGGGAACTGAGATCCGGGAAGCTTGCCTTCTCTGAGCCAGGGCCTTCTCCTTCTCTGAGGCAACTTGCATTTGAGGCTGCAAAGACAGTGTTCAATGCTTCGACAGAACAAAAGGATCTTCCCCCTCTCGGATGCTAGATCACTAACTCTGATGTCTCATCGTTCAGTATGTCACCAGGACTTTCGATATGTGCAGTCAGTATCAAGACCCCGGGCTTCCCCACAGGGAATTTTGATGTCGTCTTCTGATACCTCTCCAGAGCATCCCACTGAAGAGGTCCCTAAGAAGACCTGCAAAAGGAAGCATTTAGACTCCTCAGAGGAGTCCATCACTGAAGACACAGATTTCGATGAGTGCGAAGGATCCCCATGGTCACCTCCTGAAGATGTCTCCTTTGAAGACATCCAAGAAATCCTTAAACAGAGAGGTGGCTGGATGACAAGGAATCCAACGTCTGAGGAATCAGTTCCCGTGGAGGCATTTGGTACTGGACCCTCTACCTCCTGGGTGAGTCAGCCCGCTGATGAGCTCATCAACCTCATCTCACGGTGGGCATGGAAGGATCTAGACACCATAGAACCCATTTCTTGGATACCATACAAGATAATGGCACTACCCACAGACAGGCAGTTCTGGAGTAAAAGGGTTCCTTTTGATGCCATGGTTGGTGCAGCAGCCACCAAGAAGGAACTAGCTGAAGAAAGTTCCACTGTCCATCACCCCAACAGAGAGTCACCAGCGATGGACACATTTGGGAAGCATGTATACGCCTCATTCACCTTTGCGCTGAGGTCTGTCAACTACTTGGCACATTTTACAAGATTACAGAGGGATTTGATTAAGGAATTATCAAATACCATCTCTGGCACAGTTTATGAGCAAGATCAGGCCTCTGTAACTTCCTAGCTGACTAAGTCCATATCCAGTTTATCCATGAGGTTGATCTCAAGACATAGCAGAGGGAACCTCAAGAGTAGCAGGTTCAAGCATTTCCATAAGGAGACATGCTTGGACACACCTTTGTGACTTTGTGGAGCCCTACTAGTTCTCTTTCATCAGTGTTCCCTTTGAGGGAACATCCTTATTTGGCCCTAATGTAAAGGCCACTCTATCCAGGTGTGAGGAGGATGAAAAGACCCTGTGTGCTGTGGGCATTCATTTTTCAAAACCTCAGTGAACCTTTTCTGGGAATCAGCGAGGTGGTTGGAAAATATAGTTCCAAAAGTCTCTGGGTCCTTTCCAGGACACATATGGAGGAGGTTCCCCAGAGGCAGAGGAGGGAACTTGAATGTATGTCACCACCCACATGGCAGAGGTGGCCCACAGAATCAGGGTTCCAGAGATTCTTTCTTTGACATACCCTACCAGCACTCCTGAAAGGAGGCCCGATTGCCCACCTCTGGAGGCAGTCGGGGATCATTGTACCTGCATCAGAGAGCCTGGCTAGATATAACAAAAGATACTTGGGTGCAGAGGATTATTTCCAGAGGATATGTAATACCCTTTCCCTTCCACCTCCAGTCTCAAGAAAAATCCCCAGTGTTCCACCCAATCAGAGGGAACAAGCAGTGATTCAAATTCAAAAGCTGCTATAAAAATGAGTCCTCCAAAAGGTCCCTCCAGACCAGAAAGAATCAGGGTTCTTTTTAGTGCCAAAGAAGACGGGGGACTGGAGATCAGTTCTGGATCTCACCAGACTAAACAAGTCAGTTCAAAGAACCAAGTTTCAGATTGTCACGGTTCAGTCTGTTCTCCCTTTCTGGGCAAGGATGACTGGATGTGCTCAATAGACTTTCAGAACATGTACTATCATACAAACATGAACAGATAATCTAGAAGGTATTTATGCTTCTGGCATCATTACCAAATCAGAGTATTGCCTTTGGCCTCTCCACTGCCCCCAGGGTGTTTACCAAATGCGTGGCAGGTCATCTGAGATTGCAGGGATACCAAGTGTTTCCATAATTAGACTATTGGCTCATATCCGGTCCAACCAGGCATCAACTCCTGTTGGCAAAAGGACTACATTCTCCATACTTGTCTTCTGGAGATAACCATAAGTATCGAGAAATCTCATCTACAACCTACCCAGAGACTACAGTTTCTAGGAGCAGTTCTCAATACGAAAACTACCATTGCATCCTTGCCACTATATAGAGTCAAGACAATAAGGTCACAAGTCAAAAAGATAATCTGTGACACCAAGATTTCGGCCTGTCTGGTCCTTCAAACCCTAGGATCTATGGCGGTAGCAATAACATTAGTGCCACTACCCAGATTTCATATAAAAATTCTTCAATGGATGCTAGCCACACAATGGTCAATTATTTCAGTCTACGTCTTACAAGATAAGAATCACTCAGACATGCAGGAGACACCTGGAATGGTGGATTCATTCAGATCAAGTTCTTCTAGGCCATCCATTCACCACCACCCCCAGCCCAAGGCCACAGTGACCACAGATGCTTCCCAGTTAGGGTGTGGGGGGTGACATTATCTAGGGAAGACAGTCTAAGGCACCTGGTCCTTCGAGGAGGCCAAATTGCATATAAATGTCTTGGAGATTAGAGCAGTGCTGTTAGCGTTGCAAACATTCCAAAATGCTCTTGCCTTAGGGACCATTGTGATACAAACCAGCAACATGTCAGTGGTCTGGAACATCAACAAACAAGGAGCAACCTAATCCTACCCATTGTCTCGAGAAGCTCTTAGGGTGTGGCAGTGGGTGATCTCTTCCAACCGCTTTTTCTTAGCAATGCACATTCCTGGGAAATCCACTGTGATAGCAGACAAATTGAGCAGGTGCATTCTTGAACCCCATGAATGGTCCCTCAACAAGAAAGTAGGGGACAAGATAGTCTGTCAGTGTGCCAGCCTTGTTGCGATCTATTTGCTTTCCCCCTGAACAAGTGCAGCAGCTACTTTGCTCCGATCCCCCCCAGAGGGGGAATCTCTGAGGGTTGCTGTACTTCACAGTTGGTCCCGCAGTCTCCTGTATGTGTATCCACCCATTTCATTAATTCACAAATTCCTTCAGAAACCTTCCAGGTTGAAGAGCAAAGTCATCTTCATTGCTCCATATTGGCCTCAACAAATTTAGTTTCCCTTTATTTGGCTTCACCTAATTCCACAAGCTTGATTTCTGGATCCACCTCCGGCCCTTCTGTCTCACCCGACAGAAGTGATACACCCAGATTTGACAAACCTCAGACCGACTACCTGGCTTCTACAATTCCATTGAAAGCCTGACAACCAATGCTCTTTTCCCCTGTCCGTCATATTTTGATGTCTTCCCATAAACCTTGCACCAGAAAACTGTACTCCAGTAAGTGGAAAATGTTTGTTTTTTGGGCTCAGGAACATAACATTGAACCTTTTACTGCTCCGATACATAACATATTGGATTTTTTATTACATCTATTCGATGAAGGAGCTAGTTCTTCCACTGTTAAGAGTCCATTTGGCAGCAATATCAAATGTTCATGTTGAGATAAATTTCTCTTCTCTAGCATCTCATAAGTTAAACAAAGCATTTTAAGAGGCATACTACTCTTAAGATCTCCTTTTAGAGATCCTACTCCTCCTTGGGAATTAAGTTTAGTGCTGCAGTACCTTATTGAATCCCTATTTGAGCCCGTAGCTCCCTGCAACCTTGCATTTCTTTCATGGAAGACAATTTTCTTGGTAGCCATTACTTCGGCCAGAAGAATTTCTGAGATTCGGGCACTACCTCAGAACCCCCACACTTAATTTTTTCATAGGGACAGAGTACCTTTATGTACCAATCCGTCATTTCTTCCAAAGGTGGT
Source organism: Protopterus annectens (assembly GCF_019279795.1). Taxonomy (NCBI): domain Eukaryota; kingdom Metazoa; phylum Chordata; order Ceratodontiformes; family Protopteridae; genus Protopterus; species Protopterus annectens. Next base: position 470,713,268 of record NC_056743.1, read on the forward strand.
GTCAGAATCCAGTATAAATCAGTCTGTTTTTCCCCAAATTTTCTAACAAAGGCAGATATGCACTAAACTTGATGTCCACAGGCAGTTGTATTTTTATTTGAGTAGAACCGAAGACATCAGGAAACTGAATCTACTGTTTGTCTCATTTACAGAACCCACAGTGGGTAAACCAGTTACCAAGGTGACACTATCTAAATGGATAACAAATAGCATTTCCTTTGTGTATAACAAATTGAGTATCACTCTGACAAGAACAATCTGTGCTTCTTCTTCTTTCGGCTTTTCCCGGTTAGGGGTCGCCACAGCGGATCACCTGTCCGCTCATGATTGGCAGTGGAGTTTTTACAGTGTCGAGTTGCTAGCCCGGCGCCTAACCATCCAAGGAAGGCACACACTCACGCCTAGGGACAATTTTAGAGTATACAATCCACCTACTGCATGTCTTTGGGTTGTGGGAGGAAACCAGAGCACCTGGAGGAAACCCACACGACCACAGGGAGGACATGCAGACTCCGCACAGAAGGCACCCCAGCTGAGGATCGAACCGGAGAACCTCTTGCTGTGAGGCGGCAACGCTAACCGCTGCACCACCGTGGCCACCCAAAAACGATCCATGCTCATTCTATTATATCCATGGCAACTTCCTCAGTATTTTAATCCAGAATGTCAATAGATGATTGTGCAGTGGCTACTTGGGCTACCCCATACCTTTATTATAAATCAGATATGGTCTCCAGAGGAAGGGCATCTTTTGGTTCTGTGGTGTTCAGGAATATCCTTCCTTGAGTTCGCCCTGGAAATTAGGTAGCTGGGGACTCTGTCCCATCAGCTGAGGATAGAATGAAAATTGACAACATCAGATAAAGAAGTTATGTCCTCGCCTTAATGTTCCATCTGTGTTGTCCATTTTCATTCTTCCTCATCCCCCAGCCTTTAAAACTTCTGGAAGAATGAGTATTTATAGGACAAGTGTGTCCTAACCTTCTGTGTATAACTGCAGACATAGCCTTCTCCATTATTACCTTTTACTAAGGCAGCAAACAAGATTTTAGGTAATTGGGGTGGAGCATTGTGGGTAAGGGAGAAACTCAAAAGTTCTAGGTTAAAACGAGCTTTAGCAATGCCCGAGTCGGATCCGATCCCTTCAGTTGAGGAAGAATGAAAATGAACAACACAGATGGAACGTTGTGGTGAGTACACTTCTTTTTTTTCTTTAACTGCAGCAGTGGCTCAGAGTACTTTGTATCAGTGCACTGTGTTGGGGGGGGGTCCAACCCCATAGGGACTGAATGTTGTGTTTTTCACTAATTTCTTTAAAGTCAGTGGCTTTACAAGCACCCACACTAAGGAAGTAAATCTGTACCAACAAAAGTCCTAACTTACTGTATTCCTACCCTATGCAATAAGTTGCCACAACAGCTCAAACAAGGTATTTGGCTACCTTTAAGGCTAGTCATGATGACTGAATGGGTAGAGACAGATTTACAGCCGGGGTTATTTACGGCCTGCACGATTTGGGAGGTGAGTACTATTAAATGCTTGAAAAGGGTGTCAAAAACTGTTAAGATTGTCTGCTTGAAAGTGTGTTTGGCTAGACATAATTTGCTCCGTGATCATTTGTCTAGTATGTTACTATGTTCTGTTCCAAATCTGATCATTTCCATCTTGGTACTGATTGCACCTGTTTGTTCCTTTTGGAGAGAGAGAGGGAGAGCAGATGTCAGGAATGCTCATCCTGGGAGTCTTGATTGATTTTGCTTACTATAACTTCCCAGTCCTTAAGGCACTTCTGACATGCCTAAATATCACAGTGATGGTCAACAGTCATGTATGCCTGTTGTGACTGTAGGTTGTGAATAAACTGTTTGGTAGGTGCCTGTCCTGGCCCTTTTGTGCGGCTTTGCCTTGATATCCAGCCTCTGCTGGATGTCATTCTTATAGCTGCACCCGTCCCTTCAACTCAGGGTGAGCAGTCTGATGATGGCCTCCCATTTCCATTCTCCTAGGCCAGTTTCTCCAGAACCCAAGACTCTAGATGATCCCAGATCATCCAGAATATAGTCAAGGTTTTATTCATGTGCACCAAATAGAATCTCCAATGGTAGGAAATTTTCATTGTTTGCATAGCATTTTTGGTGTGAGAATAAGCAAGAGGTCTTCAAGTTCCATCTGCCAGTCCCATCAGTTTTATGGTGCAGTTTTCTTTACTCTGAAATAAGAGACTAATTGAATATTTTTTTTTCTTGCAGAATGTTGTACTGATTAATGTTACTTTATTAACAGGATATGGATAAATTGGGCTCTGATAGTGAGGAAGAGGCATCCACTGAGGAAGAAGCTGCTGAATCTGAAAAAGAAACTGAAAGAGAAGAGGAAGCTGTTTCATCTTCAGGAAAAAAGTCAAAGGGTAAAACTCCTCTTAAGGGACCAATTAGAAGAAAACGAGCATTTGTGGAAATCGAATACGAACACGAGACAGAACCAGCAGTAAAAGCAAAAGCTACTTGAAGTGTTTGACTACAGCTGCTGTTACTGTATTGTAGCTTTTTGTGTGTAGAACATGCAAAAGAGAACCATGAGAAGATTGTAACTCCCTGAACAGCGCACCTTGCCATTTGATGTTTTGTGGTTATACATGGACTGCTGTTAGATATAAGCAGCTTGATGTTTTGCCACTTTTTTGGTCAGTCATTAATTAGAATTACTCACAGGGTTACAGAACATCATTTTTACCTTGAGGTTGAAAAGCTAAACTGCCACAAGCAAGACATTCTTGTCAAAAGGAAAGAAAAACACAACTATTTTGTTTGTGATTTCATTGTATTTTAGTGGAGGTTAAGTAGTTGCACACACAGATGTGAATAAGTAATCCAGTAACTGGACTGCCCTATTTTGGTGCCATTTTGTAAATGGTTAAAATACATTTTTTTAAGGAGAGCCTTGTTGGTCTTAAGTCATTTTCACCAAAAGAAACTGCTTTAAACTGTCTGTATTGTTTCATTTGTATTGCAGATTTTCATTCGTATTGCAGATGTTATAAATCATTCATCATTGGTTATCCTTTAAAAAATGGTAAATGTATGTTATCACAAATCTAAAGCTGTTGCCTTCATTGGTGCAGCATCCAGCAAATCTACAGCATGTGCTGTTGGGCATATTGATGCATAAAGTCAAAGGTCAAAATGCTGCTGTAGCAAGTAAGATTTTTCAATCTAATGTTTGAAAACCAGGTAAACAGACTGGTGGGCAGATCCTTTTCAACTGTGCTCTTGGCCTTAGGACAGCAAATTATTTGTTAGTTCAGGTGTCTGCAACCTGTGGTTCTGGAGCCGCATGCGGCCCTTCCACCCCTCTGCAGGGGCTCCCTGTAGCTTTTAAAAATGTCCACTCTCCCGCTCGACACACACACACACCAATCGAGCAATGGATTCTAAACATTGCTCTAATAAACTTAAAAACTTACTAGAATAACATGGTTTATTTTACAATGCATTCCACACACAGAGCAAACGAGCATCTCCTGAAAGGTCTCTGTACCTTTCCACCATACCTCTGAAACTCTTACCACAAGAAATTTGGACACAGCCACAAGTAAAGGGGGGAAAAGGAATAGGGTCAGGGTTTAAATATTTCTCTTATAAACTTTGAAACTTGCTAGAATAACACTGTTTCTGTTAACATGCACTTTACACACACACACACACACTCCGATCAAGCAATCCCAATAAAAATCTTAAAGTAACAAAAATAGGGACGGATTTTAAATATTGCTCTTATAAACTTAGATCTTGTATCTACAGTATAATGAAGCTTAATATGCTGTGTTATCTTCATTTTACAGTTCAAATATGTTTTGTGGCTCCAGATGAATTTTATTTGGTAGGAGAAGGGCCAAAATGGCTCTTTTGATAGTGAAGGTTGCAGACCCCTGGTTTAGTTATTTATATTTGTTCTCCAGGGTAGAGCACTTTTGTGAACCTTTTTTAGATTCAGCTTGGGAGTGATGTCTGGTTAAGTGACTTGCTGTGAGTCACACAGTTAAGACAATGAAGGCTGACGTTGTAGAGCAAATATTTACCCTACAGACTGAGAAGCACTGCCTAATATGATGTAAATGAACGATATACAGTGAAACAAGCTACATGTTTATAATGCATGTAGAAGGACGCTTATTTACAGTATACATATATACACTATAGTATATAGTACACTCTGGTAAGCATTTAGTTTAGTAAGTGCCTGAACTGTAAATGACTGGAGTGCATGCAGCAGAGCATTTATTTACACTGTTATTCGTAGAGTGTTCACATTTGAATTTTAAGACACTGCCTGTAAGTGGCATTGAATGCAATACTAACATACTTTGAAAGTATGTGCAAGTCTTTTCTAGCCCTTTTCTTTATAATAAGAACTGGAAGATTCCTTCAGCAACGTTTCTTTTATTTTTTCTTTTAAACATGTTCACTTGTTTTCCTGTGTAGTTTGTGCAGTAAATTGATTCCATATAGCAGATACAAGCAATTCCCCTGCACCTATAGCTGTTTTAAATCTGTGTCATTCAAGAGTTTGGGTTTCATCACATTCATTTATTAATGCATATCTTTGAGAATTGTGTAAGATTTGTGAAGAAAAAAGCAGTGTTGTCTTTTCATTGAGTGGTAACCAGTTAAAGTGTTCTTGCAGATGACATTGGAGGGCTATATGACCTGCAGGCAGTACTGATATGCACATTGTTTTAGTTGTATGAATTGTGTGTTTGTGCAACAGTGGAATGTTGTTACTGGGAGTCCATATTCAGTATTAGTAATCAGTATATCAGTGGAATGTTGTTACTGGGAGTCCATATTCAGTATTAGTAATCAGTATATTACTTGCTGAGGCAATGTGGGTAGTGGGAGTTAGCAAATGAGATTACTTATTTACTGCTTTTCTTGACCAGAAAAGTCTGATTGGGTGGAAAACCAGTTTTTAGTGAGGGCCTGGAGAGAAAATTTGCGCAAGATATATAAGAAAGTAGCATACATACATTTGTAGTTTGATAAATCATTTGAGTGTACAGTAGTGAGCAAAAACAAAACCTTGGCAAGATACATATGAATAGTCAGCATAACATAATAATCAAAAAGCTGTAGAAGTGGGTATGGTAAAATGTGAACAAATGCTTTCCATATATTCTCTTTAGTGCAAGGAAAATACCGTGGGTTCTCAACAATTTAGCTGTTGTGTGGCAGACTACTCCAAGGTCTGCTAGATACAGCAAGGGAATGTTGGAGGAGGAAATGACCACTTTGAAAAAGTGTGACAGACCATTCTACAGATCTGTTGAACAGGTAAAGATCGATTATACCCAGAGTAAAAACTTTAGGAGACTCAAGCAGAGACCATGTGATAAAATTGCTCATCTCAGGGAACTTAAACCAGGGACACAAGGTACTTGGGTTAGTACCCATAGCAGAAAACAAGCTCATTTCAAATTGACAAGGATCTTTCTTTCTTCATTCGTTCTACCTTTCTTTACAGAAAAAGGAAACCAAAACAGTTGTCCCACATAAACACTCAGAAACCATGGAGAAAGACTGAAGTTTCTTTAATAAGCATGTTTGCAGAAGAAGTAGGCCACCACAGCTTGTTCTGAAGTCAGGCTAGGTGAGGGATTAGCAGTGCCTCAGAAACAAGAAGCAACGTTTACTCCGGAATAAAGATATATTTTCAAAGTTGCCCTGCAGAACCAGTTTACTTCAGTAAATACAGAAACCATGCTTGGTGAGAAAGTAAATTTAAAAAAATATCAAATACCAGAATCCCAACTCCAAGCAATTAAGGAAAAAGGACACAAAAAGCTCAAATATAGTGTCATAGAAGCACCACAAAATGTGTGGAATAGTTCCATTCTACTGGTTCCAAAGCCTGATGGGTCTGTAAAATTTTGCAGCAACTTAAGTACGTTAAATATACCTAAAATTGATTCCTATCCCATGCCCCAGTTGGACCAACTAACTGAAAAGATGGGCAGGACTATGTTTCTCTTCACTTTAAATCTAACCAAAAGTTGGCAAATTCCAGTACACCTAGATGGTAATGAAAAACATTGCATGGTCCACACCAGAAGGACTCCTCCATTAAAAGTCTTGCCTTCTGGTCTCTGAAGCATTGACAACATTTCAGAGGTCGATGTACAAAATTCTTAAGGCCATATACAGGATGTTCAGCAGCCTACATGGATGATGTAGTAATACTCTGCAAGGAGTGAAAAAGCTATTTCTTTAAAGCTTGAGCTGTTTTAAATGGCCTGCATGAAGCTGGGGTCATTTCTAGCCCAGCTAAGCGCAAGTGAGGCATGAAAAAAGACTGATATTTGAGCTGTGTAATAAGCAGGGGATGACAATGAACCTACAGGCTGAGAAAACTAAAGCTGTACAAAGTGGGCTCACACCAACCACCAAGAAGCAAGCTAAGGCTTTTTAGGCCTGCATAGTTATTGTAAATATATTCCTACTTTTGCTGTCCTTGCTTCCCTCCTGAATGCACTGATCAGCAGTAAGGCTCCCTTGAAGGTTAAGTGGACAGCTAAAACGGAATAAGCTTTTAGGCAACTAAAATATAGGCTTTTTCAAAGCCAATACTAATAGCTCCAAACTTTTTCCTAAGCAGTCCTTTTTGCACACAGATGCCTCTGAGGTGAGTATAGATGCAGACCTGTATCAGACTATAACTTTGGATCAGCAACTCATTTGTTATACAAGTAGAACATGTAGCAATGTTGAGCAGCATTGTTTAGCTACAGACAGAATGCCTTGCCTTAAAATGTGCCTCACCACCCTAAAATAACATTTGTTAGGCAGAGCGTTTTTCTTTATTATTGCCCCCCTCTGTGATGGTTCTGCTGCCCAGAGCATTGCAATAAGACTATCCAGATGGGTTTTAACCTTAAAGATTTTACAGCAACTAGTACACATTCATTTAAATGAAAATGGGCTGGTCTCAGGCTTGCATCCTGTTCAATGGGGCTGTTATTTGTGGCTCTGATGTCTTTTCTGTCCATTTCTCAGTGGCTGGATATTTGGATCCAAGTCTGATCTGACTTCAGCCACTGTCAAGCTTTGGATCCAATGTTCAGGTTCCTCCCCTTATCCATATTCCCCTGTAAGGAGAAAGATACCTCCGATCTCATTTGCTGCATGATTACTCCAGATATGGTCTTTTGTGCTCAGGCTCCATTTGTCAGAGATGAGAATAAATTTTGATATACATTTTACTAACCAGACATAGTTGACCCAATGTCCCATAAGCCCAAGTTCCTAGTGTCACCAAAATATCATCCATATTGGAGCAGTGGTCCAGCTGTGGATTCCATGGTGGGGGGAGCAGCCACCAAGACGGAACTGGTAGAATAGAGTTTCACTGGCCATTCTGCTAACAGGGAAGCTCAGGTGTTGGACAGATTCAGGAATTGAGTCTGCACTTCACAGACCTTGCTGTCAGGGTGCTGAACTACCTGACACCTATTACGTGCTTCCAGAGAATGTTGACCAAGGAGCTTTCCACATCTCTGTCAGGATCTCTGCTTCCTGAGGTGAAAAAAATAAAAATCCATTGACTCACAATTGGCTATCCTCTATTCTTTATCTAATGTTTCAATGCATCTGATTTCCAATTTCATAGAAGGCATTTTTAGAGCTTTGGGCAGTGGCAAAACCATTACAAGACATGTTTGAATGCACCTTTGCAATTCTGCGGAGTATTTCAAGGCATCCTTCACTGCCCCATATGATGAACTGACACAGTTCTGTCTGAAAGTAAAGGAGATGCTGTCCAGGAGTGAAAAGATGGTAAGATCTTGTCTGCCATAAAAATTTGGTTTACTACCCCAGAGGACTTTTTCAAGAAACCAAAAGGGTGGCAAGAGACTTTGGTTCTGTAAATCTCAAGGGTTCATTCCTGACACATCTAGAGAAAAATCTCTCTGGGGGGGATCTCTAATAGTATATCTCATCCCTGAGGCAGAGGTGGTATGTATAACCAGAGTTTTTGGGGTCTCTTCTCCAAGAAGCCCTATTAGCACTCCTGAACGTTTGACTGCTGCGCTGTGGAGGCAGTCAGAGGGTGCATGTTCCTCCCCTGACAGCTTGATTGTCCATTACTTAAGATGTCTGGGTGCTGAGGATAAAATTCAGAGACTATTTCATGCCTTTTCTTTACCCTTCTATTTTTAAAGAAAATTCCTCATGGTCCACCCTCACAAAGGAAAGCAGCTGCTTCCAAGATAAGAAAGCTTCTAAGAAACTGAGTCATCCAAAAGGTCCCACCAGACCAGTGAGGATCCAGAATTTACTACAGATTTTTTTTAGAGCCAAAAGAGAACAGGGACCTCAGGCCAATCCTGGACCCAAGTTATCTGAACAAGTTTGTGAAACAGACAAAATTCCGGATGGTCACAATACTGTCCCCATCCTTACATTGCTAAAGAAGGATGACTGGATGTGCTTTACTGACCTCCAGGACTATTACCATATAAATATGGACAGATGCTCCATAAGGTTTCTTCACTTGTGGCTTAGGGCCAGTCATTTGTAATTCAGAGTCTTGCCATTTGATCTCACCAAAGCTCCTTGGTGTTCACCAAGTGCATGGCAGTGGTTGCAGCTCATCTTAAACTGCAAAGTTTCCATATGTTCCCTTATCTGAACAATATCACTTTTCCTTCTTGGAATCTCCTTGTTTAATTCATGGATCCTTGATCTAGCTTCAAGTCTCTGGGCATTACAGTGAATACAGCAAAGTCCAAGCTTCAGCCTGTTCAGACCTTGGAATTTATTGGAGCACTTTTAGACACAAAACTTCAAATTGCCAAGCTTCCTCAAGCCAGGATTCCTGCATTTCACAAACGAACACTGTTATCTCATATCAAACACCACCAGCAAGACTGATTTCACACCTCCTGGGTTTTGTGGTTGTGGTTATCACCCTTATTCCTCTTACCAGGTATCACATGAGAATAGTCCAATGGAGATATCAACCTATGAAATTTTTAGGTTTTGCTGATCAGGATCTGCAGGTCTTGTTATCCAGTGGTAGCCAGAGTCGCTGATTCTGTCTCTCAAGAAGACCCCTTTGTTCCTCCTTCATCTCAGGTCACAGTAACAGTGAACACTTCTCATTTAGGATGGGAGCATTTCTTGGGAAAGATAGTTTAATGCACATAGTCTTTGACAGAGCCCAATCTTCACATCATTTTAGAAATGAGACCAGTCTTCCTATCACTGCAGCCATTCCAGTAGACTCTCCCCTAGAGTGTGATTTTGATTCAGATGGATATGTCCATGGTCTAGTACATCAACAGAGAGGAACATGATCCTACCACTTATATCAAGAGGCTACAGCAGTTTGTCAATGGATGATATCTTCTCACCGCTTTCTGATAGCAATGCACATTCTGGGGGAAGTTTGGTGGACAAGTTAAGTAGGTCTAGCCTTATCCCACACAAGTGGTCCCTCATCCCAGGAGTAGCAGATGAGATTTCCAGCCAGTGGGGTCAAACTTTCTCTGCTCTCTTTACATACCCCTGCAACACCAAATTTAGCAGGTACTTTGCCTTGATCCCCAGGAGGGGGCATCAGTGAAGGATGCTGTGATCCACAGTTGGTCTTCTGGACTCCTGTATGCCTTTCCTCTTACTCCTGAGACCGAGATTCCTTCAGAAAACATCATTCCCTTTCAATCTCAACAGGTGTGCTTTCCCTTCCTCTGTCCTCATCTGGTTTATTCTCCCTGGGTGCTTGTTTCTGCTATAGATCTCCTGCCTCATCCATTGGGGTCAACTCACCTAAACATTCAAGCCCTCAAATTAACCAAATGTTTTCTCCAATTCCAATGATGGCTAGGCAAATCAGGCTTTTTTTCTGAAATTGTTTAATTTTGACCCTTTCTCAGAGACCTTCCACCAGGAAGATCTGTAAAAAACAGTGGAAAAAGATTGTCTGTCTGGGCTTCCAACCTAAATTAGTCTTTTGTTTTACCCACTTGGCTATATTGGATTTTCTAACATTTCTCTTTGTGGAGGACCTATTTACTTCAATGTTATGGTGCAACCAGCTGCTATATCCAGATTTCCTATGTGGGAAAATCATGCCCCATTACTTCCCTTAGACTGCCAAAAGCATTTCTGTATGGTGCCTTCTTTTCCTGCACCCAGGGACCTGGTACTTCCTTGAGACTATGCTGTTGCAGGTCTTAACTAGATCCCCTCCCCTTTGAACCTCTGGCCAACATTGACTTAAAATTCTTGTCATGGAAACTATTTTTTGTTGTGGTTACCTCTCCCAAGAGAATTTCAACGCTTTATGTCTTTATCTAATAAGCCTCCTTATCTGTTTTTCCACAGATAAGTTAAATCTAAGAATCAATCCTTTTCTCCCTAAGGTGGGTTTTATATCATCCCTCAGTCGGTCAATCTTCCTATATTCCCAAATTTTTCCAGTAAGGGCAAATACATGCTTTACGTGCTGGATGTGCATCAACAGCTTTGTTTCTGTTTGCATTGTACTAATAGAATCAGAAAGACTGAACAGTTATTTGTTTCCTTTTCCTCAGCAAAGATTGTTAAATTAATTATTTAAGGTAAAGCTTTCCTGTTAGCTGTTGGACTTTTTCTCCCATATCTACAAAGGGCTTATACTTATCCAGACCTCCTAAGGCTCCCTCAACAATAAATGTTAATACTCCAACAGCTTTCTTCCCTAGAGTACCTGTTAATGGCATCTGTTCTGCTGCTACCTGGTCCAATGTCCATACCTTCATTTCTCACTATAAATTTAACTTACAATCTGTGCTCCAGAATATTCTTCCATGAAACTTCCCAAAAGTTCCAGTAGCTGGAGACTCTGTCCCATCCATCGAGGAATGGATCGAAGAGACCATCAAATACAAAAATTACGCAGTTAGCATAATGATAGATCTGTGTTGTCTATGTTCTTCCTCAAATGTCTCCATCCTACCCCCTTCCTTTAATCTTTTTCTATACATTCCTGATGTGTCCATAGTGAGCTTCCTTGGCTTGATCATGTGGTCTTCAAAGCCCAGGCATGACCACTGCTTTCTTTGTACTGTGTGATGTCTTGGTTATTATAGGTTTGGGGGTATTCTTTAATTCTCTGGTACTGGGGCAAACGTGATCTAAAGTATCTTTCTCCTTACAGAAAATTGTGTAAGGGGATGAGCCTGAGCACCGGATCCAAAACTTGAGAGTGGCTGAAGTTTAATATGAAGACCCATCTGTTGAGGAAGGCCAGAGGTAGACAACACAGGTCTGTCATTATGGTAAGTACATCATTTTCATTTGTATGCTGAGGAAAGGGGAATGTAGCATAGTAACTGCCAAACAAACTTTTGGTGGCATTGTTCTATCTACTGTGTGTACACTATATGTAGGGTTGTATTTGCGAACATGTGGGTCATGGAGGAGAACTGCAGATTTCCTAAGAAATACAGAGCAAGCAGGCTTACTATAACAAGCTAATTGGGAGCTTGTGCCTTTTGAAATGTTTCAGGGACCCTACCTCTGAAAGAGATCATCTTCCTGATCTGGTTAAGAGGGAGGATACAGAAGTGTAGTCTCCAGGGAGCTAAGTGAGAAGGACTAAGTGTCTGGAACATGTTCCTGAAACCTGAATAGGAGCATTTGTCATGCATAGCTAATGAAATTGGCTGTCCCTTTTTGGGAAATGTTGAAAGGTACCAGTAAATACTGTTTATATTTTTCTGTCCAGTTTTGAAAATAAATCAAGTACTATTTTTCAAGCCAACTTTAGAAAGACTCCTTAAAATTGTACTGATTGAATTAAACTGAATGCAGGAAAGATCTGTGACTGGATTTATCTTCTGTATTATTGCAAGAAAATGTTTCTTTTACACAACTTTGTATGGAAACCAACTTAAAGTTTGTAGAGACAGTTACCCATGCACTGCTGCATGTACTGCATAATATTCCAGAAAGAATTCAACAGTGAGAGCTCTGAAAGTCAATACATCTGTACAAGCTAATCAGAAACATTTTAAGAATAATTCATATATTTTGTTCCTGTACTGAATGCAAAAATAATATGCAATTAGTGAAATGTAATACTTTATTTTATTTATCCTTTGTTGGCTGGGTTAGTCCTGTTTACAGGGGAGAGACACAAGTTGGCATTTCTATATGATATGCGTGTACCAGACTCTCTATCCACTTTACAGATGTGTATAAATTTGTTACTGTTAAAGAGCCTTCAAGGCTTATACTTCTTTAACAGTAACATTGAATCTGATGTCAATCTTTATCTATTTTTGACTCTTGGGTAGTCTGTTCCGATCCTTGGAACTGGTTTGGCCATTATACAGACCGAGACAGCCAAAAATCTCAAGCTAAGACCCTACCCACAATGCCCCTCTCTATATTACTTCAGCTCTTGCTTGCCGCAAGATGAGTCAGCCAGTTCTCCTCTTGCAGCATAAGTAATAAAATATCTAAAATGTATTAGTCTTTCTACTTTTCCTTTTTTTTTTTTTTTTTTTTTACTAAGAAACTTTTTCTTCTCCTCTCTACCCAATGGAGAGAGCATTGGCTACCGCTGGCTCCTGCTGTGTCAGAGTTTCATCCCCTGGCACCTTCTTACCCAGAGCTTCACCAAACTCCATGCCCAAACAACAAGCTCTAAGGCTGCAAGAGATCCCAGCAAAGGGTCACTGTTGTTCTGAGTCCTCCTCAGACATTCCTACTGAGGAGCCCCTTCTGAAGAAAATGTGTAAGAGGAAACACTTGGACTCTCCTGAAGAGTCCATTACCGAGGACACAGATTTCGATGATGGGGAGGGTTCCCCTTTGTCACCCATGGAAGATGTCTCCTTTGGAGACATTCTTGAGATTCTTAAATAGAGGGGTAACTGGAAACCCAAAGACCATACTTTAGAGGAATATGTGTACTTGCAAGCCTTCAGTTCTCTCTTATCTACTTCCTGGGTGACCCCTCACGCTGATGATGTCATTAAGTTAATCGCTCAGCATACTTGGAAGGCTCCTGACTCCATAGAACCTATTCCCTGGAGACCAGATAAGATACTGTCTGCACCTGAGGACCAACAGCATTAGGCAAAAGGGTTACCAGTAGATCCTATGGTGGTGGTAGTGGCCACCAAAAAGGGAACTAATTGAGGAAAGTTCCACTGTTTATCCCCCTGAGAGTCTAGGCTGATGGACAGATTTGGAAAGCAGGTTTATGTGTCATTGACCTTTGCCTTAAGGTCCTTGAATTTTATGGCATATTTCACTAAGCTCTAGAGGGATCTGATCGAGGCGCTATCAAGCACCCTAGCAGGAGCTATATCGGATGAGGTCCAAGAAAAAGTGGCCTCCCAGTTAGCTACCCTGGAGTCTATTTCCAGCTCATCCATGAGGCTCATTGCACTTTCAGCTGAAGGCATGAACAAGTCAACCGGCTCAAGTGTTGCAACTCGACAACATGCCTGGATGTGCCTGTGTGCATTTGCAGAGCCATTCAAATCTTCCTTCGTTAATGCACCTTTTGACGGATCTTCTTTGTTCAGCCCCAAAATCAAAGATACTCTAGCCAAGTGCGAGAAAGATGGGAAGACCCTGTCTGCAGTGGGCATGGTTTTCTACTCCCCAATAGCCCTACTCTAGGAATCCGAGGAGTGGAAAGATGTGGTTCAGGAAGTCCCAAGGGCCTTTTCAGGACGCATGTGGTGGAGGTGCCCCCCCCCCACACTCTATCTAATGGAAGATGCCGACCCTGAGGCAGAGGTGGCCTGCATAATCAGGGTTCCATAGGTTCTTTCTCTGGGCAGCTCTACCAGCGCTCAAGAAAGGGGGTCTGATTGCTTACCTCTGGAAGCAGTCTAGAGAAGATTTCCTCTGCATTCAAGAGCCTGGTGGCAAATAACCACAGATGCTTGGGTACAGAGAATTATTACCAGATATTACTCTATCCCCTTCATTCTTTATCCAAGATCTGTAACTAGGCTCAGCGATGTTCCACCCAATCAGAGGGACCAAGCCACCTTAAAATCCAAAAACAGCTAGAGAAAAGAGGCATCCAAGAAGTCCCACTAGACCAGATAGGATCTGAGTTTTACTCAAGATTCTTCTTGGTGTCAAAAAAGACAGGGGACTGGAGACCAATTCTGGATCTCAGTTTTCTAAATTTGTTCAACAATCCAAATTCCTGATGGTCACTGTTCAGTCTATACTTCCCTTTCTAGAGGGAAACAATCGGATGTGCTGTATAGACCTTCAAGATGCGTATTGCCACATAAAGATGGGCAAAACCTCTGGAAGGTTTCTCGCTTTCGGCTAGCAGCCAGTCACTTTCAGTTCAGAGTACTGCCGTTTGGCCTCACCACATCCCCAAAAGTGTTTACCAAATGTATGGCAGTGGTAACAGATTACGGGTGTTTCCATATTTAGATGACTGGCTCATTACCGCTCCCTCCAGGCATCTACTGCTTCAAGCACAGAATTCATTGTGCACTTGTTCATGCACCTGGGCATCAGTCATTCAATCAAAATCTTAGCTAAGCCTCACTCAAGATCTAGAATTCATAGGAGCTCATCCGGACACCATTTCTTGTTTAGCCTCCCTTCCTCAGCACAGATTACAGAAGATAAAATCCCAAGTACATGCTCTCCTGTGTAAAAACAAAGTCCTGGCACAATTAGTCCTTTAAGCATTGGGTTCCATGGCAGTGAACAGTCACTCTGGTCCCACTAGCAAGATTCCACATGCAGCTACTACAGTGGCTGCTAGTATCACAAATGGTCTATTCTAACCCATGCAATGACCTATCCCATTCTTATCACCATCTGCTGCAAAAGACATCCTGTCCTGGTGGATGGAATTCAAAGAAATCCTTTTAGGCTGCCCCTTCACCCCTCCTCAACCAAGGCCATAGTGACCATGGATGCCTCCCAGATGAGGTGGGGGGGCATTATCTGTGAAGAACAGTCCAAGGCACTTGGTCCCGGATAAAGGCCAACCTGCATATCAACTTTCTGGAGTTGAGGGCAGTACTATTAGCTTTGCAAGCCTTTCAATTTGTCCTCCCTCTAGGAACCATTGCAGTTCAATCAGACATGTCTGTGGTCTTGTGACAGTGGGTAATTTCCTCCAACCGCTTTCTGATAGCAATGCACATCCCGTGGAGCACAAATGTGATCGCAGACAAATTGAGCAGATGTATACTACTGCCTCATGAGCGGTCTCTCAATTCCAGAATAGCAAGGAAGATTTTTCATTGCTGGAGCCAGCTTTGCTGGAACCTATTTGCATCACGTCAAAACAAGTGCAGAAGCTACTTTGCCCTAATCCCCCCTCAGGGAGAGTCCCCGAGAGATGCTTTTCTCTTTGATTGGCCACTGGGTCTCTATGCTTTTCCTCCCTCCCTCTAATTCCACTCTTTCTTCAGAAAGCAATGAGGCTGAGAAGCAAAGTGATCCTCTTTGCACCCTATTGGCCTTGAAAAATTTGTTTCCTCTTCATATGGCC